>NC_065589.1:57917213-58221102 GCF_024542745.1 Macaca thibetana thibetana
TGCTCAGTCCTCCTCTAGTTCTCTCTTATTTCACTGCCATTTTACTATTTATTGTGTGCTATGATCTGAATGTTAGTCTCCTAAAGTTTTTGTGTGGAAATACAATCACCAGTGTCACAGTATTAGGAGGTGAGGACATGGGGAGGTGGTCAGGTATGAGGGCCAGTCTCTTATGAGTGGGGTTTGTGCCCTTATAAAAATGTCCCAGAGATATTAGCTTGTCTTTTACATTAGGTAAGGACACATCTAGAAGGCCCAATTATGATCCTGAAAATGGGTCATTGCCAGACACCAAATCTGCCAGAACCTTGATCTTGAACTTCCCAGCATCCAGAATTGTGAGAGAGAGAGAGAAAAAAAATAGTATGTTGTTTATTAGTTACCCAGTTACAGCCCTCCAAATGGACTAAGCAGAAAATTGGTACTGAAAAATGGTTGTGTTGTTGAAACGAATACCTAAAAATACGGAAGTGACTTCGAAACTGTGGAATGAATAGAGGCTGGAAGAGTTTCATAGGGCATGCTAGAAAAGCTTATAGTGAACTGAAAAGGTGATTCTGGTGAGGCCTCAGGAGAGAGGAGAACTGTGGAGAGTCTCCATCTTAGAGAATACCTAAGTGGTCTTCAACAGAATATTGGTGGAAATTTGGACTGTAAAGGTGATTCTGATGAAGTTTCAGACAGAAATGAAGAGTCTTCTAGTGCTTTGATCTTGGGCTTTGCAGGCTGAAGAACTATAAGAAATAAGTTTCTGTTGTTTATAAGCTACTCAGTTGATGGCATTTGGTAATAGTTGCCTTAAGAGACTACAACAGTGGGTTTTTCATTTTATTTAGTGACAAGTTTCAAGTCTTATATTTGGACTTCAAAAAATCTACAAATTGGGCATTTGTACTTTTAGGACATTTAAAATGATTCAGCTAGATACTTTAAGTGATCTTTTATTTAAACAGCCCAGAGAAGTTTATAGACTTCTGAAATTTCATTGTGAGGACATGGACAGGCCAATAATAAAGCACTATATAGCTTATTTTGACATTGTCTCCTATACATATATATTCCTTGAAGGCATTGTAGAAAGAAGGGGTGGAACACTGAAGTCATATTTGGAACACATCTTGAACTATCTCAAATATTTAGAAACAACTTTATAAATATTTTTCTAGAACGCAATAAATAATATTCTTTGGAAAATGTGATGTTTATGAGTTTTTAAAACAAGTATCTGATATTATCACTTTGCTTCTCCATTTGCCATAACATTCAAATATTAATTGATCATTTCCTATATCATAGATATTACACTAAGACAAGTAATGCTCTTATACATCACAATTATATAGGTGAGAGAGTAAGCAATAAGTAAAATACAGTGTGATAAATGTATTGATCTGTTATTAGTACTTTTTTTACATAATGAAGACTGAAGACCCTGAAGGACCTCAAAGATCTTTCTGAATCATAGAAAAACCATATACAATTTAGCACAATTTTAATATTATGTTAAAGGGTTTCACTGTAACAGTGTTAATGAAGAAATAAAGGGAATATAAGAAACGAAACAAGACTAAAAGTATTGAAGAAGCACCAATGAGGCTCTAACCAAGGAAAATAGCATAAAGGGAGAATAGAATTTCTTTTAATACAGTAATTGAAGTTTTAGCTGAACTTTTCAATAAATACATTAATTGAGCAAGGAATTATTTTAAATGACTAATTTCCTATTTTTCATTTACAGATTTGTAAGTTTTTAATTTGAAAATAAGTGTGTTCCATTATAATTCTTAACATTATATTACTTAAAATAAGACCAGCAATGTACTGAACAAAATGAAATACTTGTTAGAAATTTTTATTTGAAACAAAGACTTCACATTCTTTTCTTTCCTTCTTTCAAGGCAGCTACAGCAGGGACAAAAGATCTCATCTCTCCTATTTTTTTAAATTCTTTCAAGGCATGGTACATAGTGCTTACAACCCCATGTAAGGTGCACAGAATCCAGGGAGCCTTCATAGTCTGTGAGACCCAGACAGTAATGAGATAAAACACTTTATGAGACTGCTACAGTAGGAAGCTAATCAGCATGAGCACAACAAGAGAGGACCCTCCCCCGCCCCAACAGGAATGTCAGGCAACCATCAGGTGATGATCAGATGGTTATTAATCAGTTTCTCTAAAATAATTGCTCACAGCTGATGCCAGAGAAAGGCAGTCTCACAATAGTTAGAAATACTTGAAACTGGTGATCAGCAACTTCCCAATAAGATCTCTGGAATTAGGCAAATGGGCTCAAGCGTACACCGTAAGAGGCAAAATCGCAGAGTCTTTAACTGGTATATGAACACTTGACTGGTAAGGGAAGAATGCCTCAGGTGAGCATGTGTACAACTTCAGCAGATACACTGCACACACGGCCCCTCCCAAGTGCTGGCAGGACACTACACATGTGAAATGCTAATATATAAAACCCTAAGTCAGAGGTCAAACCATGCACTTGATGGTCTTCTGAGTGTCTTTACTCCTTTTGTTCCTGCTCTAAAGTTTTTAAAACAAACTTTCACTCCTGCTATCAAACTTGCCTCAGTCTCTCACACAACCTTATGCCGCTCAGTTGAATTCTTTCTTCTGAGGAGGCAGGAACTGAGGTTGGTGCAGACTGGCACAGATTTGCTACAGCTAACATTCTGGTGCTGTGTCACTTGAATATATTTCCTGGTATGCCTCACCTTCCTCTGCTAGAGGCATTCAACCCCTGTACGTGTTTGTCTTCTCCCCTTTTGTTTTTCTGCTTACTAACCAACCCTCAGAACTATTCCTCTTAGCCATAGTAGCTCTGCTTCCCTTGGCTGAACTCTCAGTTCAGACTGATGGGTGGTTCACCGGGCTGGGAAACCCTCTGGAGTCTGTGCTAGGTAGACTGAGAGAGTGATGGCCCTCCTGAACAGGAGGCTTGCAGCAGTGTTAAGGCTAAAGTCTAAGACCATTCAATGTCTGGGGTTTCTTCTGCTTTTTCTACTAAAATTGGCTCTTTCTCAAAACCCCACGTTGCCTATTCTTCTGTTTTCTCTGTTGTTTATTCTGAAATGGCCTTGTGCACCTACGGGACTATCAGCCTTGGGGCAAGTCTGCCTTTTCTCTGGTTTCACTTCACATGCCACATGACTTCCTTCTCTGCTGCTGGCTCATTGCTAGGATGAACACTAACCAGAACCCTGGCTTTGCCAGCTCTTTATGACTTGCCATACACTTTTCATTCTGATAATTCACCAGGGGGAACTTTTCCAGCAGCTTTTGAAGCAGCTTTTTCACTTGAATAGGGTCTCATTTAGTGGCCCTTGAAAGGCCCCACCTACTTGCTTTCCTGGAGTTAGCACCCCTTTGGGGAGAGGGGAAATTCATTCTTTGCCATTTGCAAGCCCTTATCCCAGGCCCCAAGTATTCTAGAAGTTTCTTCCTTATGTCAAGGAGAAATAAAGAAATCTAAGAGCTGCTGTTTGTGCAAGCATATGAAGGCTTCCTATGAGTATTCCTCTATCCTCCTCACACTTCCTCCTATAGTCTGCATTTCTCTAATCACTTTCACACCCTTCTTAATATGCATCAAGACCTTCAAGGTCATATTCAAAGGGAGAGAAGTCCAGGCCCCTTGTGGCAGTTAGCTGAAAAATGGGATTCTGGTCTACATAAAGAACATGGAAAATTGGACTCCGAGGAAAGAGATAATCATTTTGTTACTAAAATGCTCCTAGCGAGAGTTACTATAAGGTCATGAAGAAAAAAATATAGGCTAACCCAAGGCCACAGGCGTGAGAGACCCATAGGACAAAAGTTAAGTATGGTCCCAGGCTAAAAGATTGCCATAAGAACAGAGATAAAGGCAAGGGTAGGAATATATGGCAAAATCCATTTATTCTGGAACCCTAAGGATGAATAGGGGGCCCCCTGTTCACTCCAATATCTCCTCTGTTCTCAGGTGAGTAATTGTGACAGGATGGGACCAAGGTTAAGGGAGCACGGTAAGATCAGTTCATTCTAGAACCCTAAGGACAAATGGAGGATGTCCTGTTCAGGATAATAGGAAAGTAAGAAGGGATACCTTCTTTTTCCTTTTTGCTTTTTTTTTTTCTCCTCTGTTCTCTCTTTGCAGATGGATAATCACATCTCCACACCACAGGACATGCCCCTTGAATGCATGCTCCAGAGTGGGAAAAAGTGTGACCCCCAAACCCAAGAAAGAAAAAGACAATAATTTTTCTGTAACATAGCCTGGGTTGAATACAAGCTCTGGGACCAGGAATCTTGGCTCAAAATTGGAAACCTAAATTTTATTATGATCTATCAACTAGATTTGTTTTACCACCAGCAGGGAATGTCAGCAGAAATTCCCTATGTACAGCTCTCCATGGGCCTAAGAAACAACCCTGACTTTGGCAGGCTTGTGAAATTAAACCAGCAATGATAGCAGCCATACTCAGGCATTCCCCGTTAGTTGATTGGGGAGACCCCCCCTTATTGGGTTTACCCATGGCTCAAGCCTTGGAGGAACCAAGGGTGGAGCTTAGCTCAAGCCTCTCTGCCCTTTTTATTTTATTATATCCAAGTGTCCCAGCCCTGGAGCCCTCTTTTCCCCAGCCAGGGCCACCCTCTGGACACCACCCTCTTAAGTTATGTCCCGTTCAAGAGGTTAGCAGCCCCAGTGAACCCACTAGAGTCTAGACTACATTCACTATGCAAGACATGAGCCACATTAAATTGGAACTAGGAAAGTTTATAAAGGACCATGACAAATATATCAAAAGGTTTCATAAACTGGTCTTAAAGTTTGAACTCATGTGGAGAGATTTATCAGTCATATTAGGGCAAATCTTTCTAAGGGAGAATGTGACACCATTATGGAGGCAGCCAAACAATTTGCAAATTCAATGTATATACCAGATTCTGGTGGCTACCCTGTAGAAGCCACCACATTGACCCCAGTTTTGATTATAATACCCAGCTGGGTATATAAGCAAGGAACCACATTTCCTCTGTCTCACAGAAGGAATGAAAGCTACCAGAACAAAGCCTGTGAACTTTAATAAATCGGCCTTAAAAGATCAAGGCCCTCTTGAAAACCCCACTGCTTTTTTAGAGAGGCTAGAAGAGGTCCTAGTGAAACACACTAACCTGGACCTAGGGACACTAGAATGGCAATTGGTCCTAAAAAAACTGTTTCCTAATTCAGGTAGCCCCAGATATTTGGAGGAAACTTCAAAACCTAGCACTGGGTCCCAGGACACCTATGCCTGACAATCTCAAAATAGTTTTTTTGGTCTTTTACAACCAGGATCAGGAAGAAGAAGAAAAGGCGTAGGAAAAGGAGAGGCAAAAGGAAAAGTAGCAGTTTCAAATCTTGGCTGCATAAAATATCTTTTATATTTATGCCCTCCAGGTTACCCTCAGAATATTTTCCCAGGTAATTTCCATCAGTGTGAAAAGCCAGGGCACTGGAAGGCCAACCGCTCCATTGTGATATGTGAGAAAAAGCCCTGCATGGCTTGCTCCTTATGCCATATGCTCCACCACTGGAAACGGGACTGCCCTGAAGGCGGAAAGGTTCTTTGGACAGAATCCCAACCCCTAATGTCCTTGAGCTGAAGGGGCTCTTTGCTCCATCTGGCTTCCAAATCACACATTGTCATCCACAAGACAAAGCCAAAGGCAACTCTGGAAGTGGCAAGTAAAATAATAAACTTCCTTTTTTGGTTCAAGAGCTGCATACTCTATGCTAATCTTGTCTGAGCAACTGTACGCCAAATCCTGTTGGGTAATTGGGGCAAATGTCACCCCCTCCCTCGAAAAGAAAAGATTCACACTTGGAATTATCCTTTCCAAAATGGGTGTTCACTTAATATTTACCCAATCTCTGAATTAATCTCTCCCTCTAATAGCCCTGTATCTCCTGGGAAAGCTACCTAAATCTTGAACCAAGAACTTCAACCTGGCCAGTCTACTCTACCTCAAAGGTTTAAAAATAGCCCACATTTATTTGAATAAGCCCAGGTAAAACTCCAACCAAGCAATCTCTTGAAGAAGGATAACTTCTACCGTGTATAGATAACCTCTTTACTCCCCCTTCATAGGACTTACATAGCAACATGCAGTATAAACCTAAACTTTCTAACAGAAGAAAAGTTGCTTTTGTCTAGTTCAAAGGTTTTAAAAGTAAAGAAGTATTTTTGGTAAAGAAGTTATAAAGAAAATATATTTTATATGTGAAAGGATCTTGTATCGTAAATTCTTGTCCTAAAGTAAAATGACTGGTTACTTAAAAAGAGGACTGTTTAGGACAAGTCAGAAAGTTAAAGCATGTTGTAGACAGTTTGTATAAGTTGTGAAAATATTTGTGAAAGGAAATTTATTAAAAATATACACTTTTAAAGGGTATTGGGTCTACTAAATGCTTTAAGGCCATAAACTGCTACCCTGACTGCTAATAACTGTACAACATGCCTGTTTTAAAGCCATTGATTTCTAGGTAAGGCCTGGTGACATACAAGGTTACCCATGCCCCATAGCTGTGCAGGAAAGAATCAGACCTTATCTGCACTTTTTTTCTGGTGTCCTGGGCTCTGCAAATAGTATGCAATTAAAATCACTTACTTATCAGGTTTTTCACAAAAAGTAAAAGTTGCTAAGTGTTAACAGTGTAACATGTACTTAGGACTATTTGAAAACAGTTTTACATGCAAAATGTATTAGGGAAGTAGAATGTGTTTTTGGTAAAAGATCATAAGAATATGGATTTTTTTCATCTAGTTTACAGGGTTAAAGGATTAATTAGATAGAGTTGAAGGTTTGAGCAACTTGTGGAAAGTTTGTGAAAAATTAATATTGTAAAAAACTTGTATTTGAATTTACTTAGTTTATCTGTAAATTGAATATTGGAATGAAAGCTTAGCACCATTTGCTTAGAGCATTATTCTCCTCTTCAACAGAAAATTGTAAATGGTTATAAAATGTTTATGAGAATGTTACTTATAGTCAAACTGACTAAGATTGAATAGATTTGTCTGTAAGATTTTATTAAGAATTGGGTGAGACATAAATAGTACACTAATGCAAAGGTAAAATTTGGCTTTCTTTAGACTGTACTTGTATAAATATGTTATTGGTGTGTGTTTCAAAATTATGAGAAACTCATAATTTTAATATGACTCAGTGTATGTTATCAGTAAAAAATTATAATTGTTAAGTAAAATTGTCGTATGTCACAGAAGTACTCCACATTCCTAGTCTATTGTGGCTTTAATAGCAGCTGTCCTAAGACTTTGCCATCCATAGACAATTGTTGTTGTTTTTTTTATCCTCTTTAGAAGGTGGTTTTATAATCAGCTATAGGAATCTGACAGATGCTCTTGAATGGAAGTTTCTGATAACACTGATGATTGTGACATTAAAACGGAGGAATTACATGCAGGACTCTCATGGAGAGCTGAAATGTTCATGAATATCAAGTAGAACAGGAGTTAACTACATGTACTAAATTAATAAAAGACTAAAATAATCATTTTATGACTCTTTGCTTAATACATTGCTGGTCTTTTGTTTCTCAGGGTCAAGAATAGTTTTAAACTATTTACAACTTTTAACAATTGAATACACCTGTAGACAAAATTCGGACCATATTGCTTTCTCTCTATCTGATTTCTCCAGAATGTGGAAACTATTTGTGAGTATTCTTAATTTATGGCAATATAACAATGTACATAAGTGCAATAAGAATCTTTTTCCTTTTGCAACAGGACACAATTCAAGAGACTGGCTTTTTTGCCAAGGCTTTGATTGAAATGGTATGTTTTTCATTAGGGAATCAAAATTAATTTGTAGAACCAATAAAAGCTCCTTGGGAAAACTGGCCTCATACCTTGTCTACACAGTCTCTGCACAGGGTTGCTGACCTGTGATAAGTAAAGAATGTCACTTTCTGACAGGCCCAGGAGCCCCAAGTTATCATGAGACTTCAAGAGGAGATGAATTTACTTAACTCATACAGGTATTTAATGGCATAAACCCATGGCTGGGCTTAAGACTTTAAAAAGTCTTAACTGAGATTCCTTATGGAACGAAGTTCTATTGAGGACAATTTTTTTTAAAGGCCTATATGGCACATAATTATTCTTACTGTGATTTATGCAAATACTCAAGTAAAGTATAATAAGACTAAAGTTTATTTTGCAAACAAATCAGTCTTATTATGATTTTTTGTTTGTTTGTTTTGAAACTGAATCTTACACTGTCACCCAGGCTGGAGTGCATTGGCATGATCCCAGCTCACTGCAACTTTTATCTCCTGGGATCAAGCAATTCTCAAGCCTCAGCCTCCTAAATAACTGGGATTACAAGTGCACACTACCAACTAACACAACATATTCCTGTGAATCAACCAGTGAACTCTGGCAGCAGCTCAGAAGAAACAAGAATGATAAGTAATGTAAAAATCTAAATAAATATTTTAAAAATGGTCACATGTTGGATTCAGCTAGCAACTCTATGCACCTGACTCTTAGCAGGCATGACTATAGCCACCAGAAACCTGGGCATGTTGGAAGTCTCAGAATTTTTTGAAACTGTCCTCATCCCCTCATTTCCTTTTTTGATATTATTTGACATCTGATAACCTAAGTTGTCTCACCCTCAGTTCATCAAGCTCCAGATGATCCTCAGTGAGGGATACCATCCTCTCAATATTCAAGTGTCACCCTTTTACAGAGGACTCCTAGACTGTCCACCAGTGAGACACAACAGAGATGAAATCCTTTCTTGTCTTCCTTGGGCCTGTCTGGACACTACTTTCACGAACCCACAGAGCCACTTTGCCCTGACAGCCAGCAAGGGGGCAAGACCTATAGAACAAACACCACTGCCCCTCTGTTAGCAGGAAGCAGTTACAGAAGAATAATGTTTGTCCATTTTTCCAAAAGAATTGGGGTCTTGGACTCTTGAGGGGGGAAATGTTATAGTAGCTTGTTGGACATGAGCAGGGCAGGAGAGGAACTCCCTACCATCAGGAATGTTAAGCAACCATTAGGTTCTGGTCAGGCAGTCATTAAAATGTCTTTCTAGAATAATAATTGGTCACTGTCAGTGTCAGAGAAAGGCAGTCTCCCAATAGATAGAAACACCTGAGACTGGTGATCAGCAGTTTCCAGATAAGATCTCAGGAGTTAGGTGAGAGGGCTCAAGCATGTGCACTAACAGGCAAAATGACAGTCTAACTGGAATATGAGCATTCGACTGGTAAGAGAAGAATGCCTCACGTGGGCATGCATACAACTTTAGTAACAACCCTACACATGAGGCTCCTCCCAAGCACATGTGCATGCAGAATGTCAATGTATAAAACCCCAAGTCAAAGGTCAAACCATGCACTGGAGCTCTCAAATTGCCCACCTGACCCTCTTCCAAGTGTACTTTAACTTCCTTTCATTCCAGTTCTAAAGCTTTTTAATACACTTTCACTCCTGCTGTAAAACTTGTCTCAGTCTCTCATGCTGCCATATGCTCCTCAGTCAAATTCTTTCTTCTGAGTAGGCAAGAATTGAAGTCACTCTTCTCTCTAAGTGATCTCCTTTTCATATTTATATTTTTGTTAACTGTTTTTGTGTTTCACTCATTTAACTGTAAAACATGTAAGGGTGATAATACTGCCGGACAATAAGTGCACATAAAATGATTTTCTCAAATGATTTTGTAAGTAAGCAATGTTGACTGTTTACTTATTACGTGGTCAAAGATTTATGATGTCATTTGTATCTTGTTTTCAGTAGGTTTTTCCATTACTTACTTCACAAAAAGAGTTTCCCAATTTATCCAGTTACTTAAGCAATTAAAATCTACATGTGTACTCCTTACTATAGGCCAATCACATATTCCATTTATTAAACACTGTGTCCTTTTTCCATTTTGATATATTTTTATTAGGTTCTATACAGGACATATCAAGTTATCTGTGGCTTTTAGTGAAGATAAAAATTATTTTTCATTAGTCTTTGAGGAAGCTGTCTAAACAATGTAACCTTAATTGTCTCATATTTTATGTATCTTGAATATCTTAGAAAGAAATAAAGATACATATATAATAGGAAATATGAACTAAAATAAATATTATTGAAAGTGGATTATGATAGTAGATCTTGAATTAAATTGAAATTTAGTGGACTCTAATTAAAATGGATATTGAATTTTGCAAAAACATAAAATAAGTTTATACGTTGACAACAGAAGAGGCTTTTCATGTGTGAGGGCAAGAGGTGTGGGAAATACCTAGACCTTCCACTTAATTTTTCTTTGAACCTAAAAGTGCTCTAAAGTAACTTTTAAAAAAAATAATAATTGGCTTAGACTCTTCAAAACTTTCAAGTAATGTCATATAAGATAACTAAGATGCCTCCTCCATCCTCAGAGAGATGTTTTTACCTTTAGTGGGATAGTGGAGGAAAAGAGTGGCTCCTACCCAAGCCTTCAAAATGCTGTGTTTCAAAACTGCACATTACAGCACAGTGCGATTGGTACCAGGGAAGTGGTTTCTAAGTGTAGGCTGGGCCCAGTATCAGTGGAGACATTAGTTGGAGAATCATATTTTTTTAAAAAGCTTTGGGAATTCTTAGTATGCTTATGCTTCTCAATCGTGCACTGAGGTTCAACGTCAATCCTACTGCCTTAGGACTCCAGGACGGTGGGGGTTTCAATGGCTACCAGTTCAGAAGCTATGAGCCCCAAGCATCAACTACTGACTATTACCTAAGCTGTTTTTAAAAATCTTTATTGAGTTATAATTGAAGCTGCTTTATTTTAAGCAACTCATAAAAGTCTTTTTTCTTCTGTGTCTTTCAAGAGCGTTTTAGTCTTACTTTATCTTGGTGTATTTCCATCATCTAGGGCACAAAGAAAAAGAATGTCCACCCAGCAGAAGTTAGAATACAGGAGTCCCATCTAATTTATGGTTTTAGTTACTCATGCTATGTAAATATTAAATGGAAATTTCCAGAAATAAAAAATCATAAGTTTCTCTTTCTACTTTTTAAAAAATTTTCTTAATCTAAATGCTCATCAACAGTACAATGCATAAGTTAAAAAAATAAAAATAATCTTAGAAAGAAAAATTAAAAAAAAAAAGCATTGATAAATGAAATCCCGAACCTCCCCAAAATCTCAGTAGTCATATGAAACTGGGAGAAGAAACTGCCTTTGCAAAAATATCAGTGAGAAAATTATGGCAGTGGTGGAGATTTCATTTAGCCTATTCCTCTCTTGCCTTCAGTCTTCAAGCTGCCTTATTATTCCTGGGCCAAGCTAGCTTCGGGAAAAATTTAAGTTCTAGTTTAAATCAGGGTTCCCCAACCCCTGGGCCACAGACTGGAACTTGTCGAGCTAGCAAAGCTTCATCTGTGTTTACAGCTATTCCCCATCTCTGGCATTACTGCCTGAGCTCCGCCTCCTGTTAGATCAGCAGTGGCATTAGATTCTCATGGGAATATGAACCCTATTGTGAACGGCACATGCAAGGGACCTAGGTTGCATATTCCTTATGAGAATCTGATGACTGAAGGTTTGTCACTGTCTCCCATCACTGCCATATGGGACCATCTGGTTGCAGGAATACAAGTTCAGGGCTCTCACTCTTTTTACATTGTGGTGAGTTGCATAATTATTTCATTATACCTTACAATAATAGAAATAAAGTGTACAATAAATGTAACATGCTTGAAACATTTCAAAACCATCCCCCATCTTGTCCGTAGAAAAATTGTCTTCCATGAAACCCGTTCCTGGTGCCAAAAAGGCTAGGGATCACATCACTGGTTTAAGTGATAATAGCCCTTCCCCAAAACTTAACCTCCTTCATAAAGCTAATGAGAGACAACCAGGCTAGGAAGGGAAGGGAGCCTGAATTCTGACAAAAGGTAGAGACAAATGATTGCCAGTCTTTGTTCTGGAGGTCAAAAGATATGCAACTTCCCCATTTACTCCTGCAAATAACATCATTATTGTACAACCCAAGATTGGCCTTTTGAAATATCTTTTCAGGTTTTTTGCATGTCTGACACCCATGACTCTACCTGGACCCACCAACTCCTCCTCTGGCCCCACTCTGAAGCCCCTCAGTGAAAAAGCATAGCTTCAATTTCCTATGATTTCATCCCCAACCCAACTAATCAACACCAAGTAGCCACAGCCTTGCTACCCCCACTGCTTCCTGCAAACTACCTTTGAAAAACCCCTAACCTATGAGCCTTCAGTATTAATTTGAGTAATAATTCTGTCTCCTGCATGTGTCACCAGCCTCACATCAAACTTTCTCTACTGCAATGCTGTGATCTTTGTGCAGTGGGCAGGAAAAACCTGTTAAGTAGTTGCAATATGCTTAACTCCTTTGCTGTTTTCAGCATGTCCCTAATAAAAGGAGGTATTCTCCAACTCCTGTATTTAAACTTGCACTCTTCTCTCAAACTGCTTCTACCTATCATTTCTTGATTATCACATAGTTAAAACATTACCTGAAAATATTATTTGGAATATTTTCAATAAGTTTCCAGTCACAGTGACTTTAAGATCTATTGACTATCAAGCTATAAACGAGTCAAATTTACCTAGATGAATCTATGGTCTCTCATAGTCATAAGTCTAATTCATAACAGTTATTATGGTTAGAAAAAGAATGTAAAAATAGTGTTTCTCAGAGTATGGACTAGTTTTCCAAGAGCTTAAAAGTGCCTTTCATATACTAGAAATCAAATTGTACAAAGTAGTGTATACCATTATTTTTGTTATCTGTAACTGATATTTTCTGTAAAACTGTAAATTTTCTCAGTTTTTGAAGTTCAACTGAAAGCCTAGTGGCTGGAGAGGGTAGGCAAGAGAGTAGGAGTAGACAGAGAAGAACTTTAATCTTGCCAACAATCTATCATAATCTTTTATAATGTTATACAATATCTTGAATTATATTTTTCCTTCACTGCTGTCCCTATACCACCAGTGTCTAGGTAGAGCAAAAATTTTAAATTTTTCATAATAAATAAGATAGGGATGTCTCAAATTTGTATGTGTGTGGATATACATTTTCTTTAGTTCTCTGAGTCCTTAACAAACTACATTGCTCAATTTTATGCCTGGTACAATTTAAGGCCATAGTCTTTCCATGTTTTCAGAGATCTTAGTCATTTGCCCAAGTTAATTAAACATTTTGCAATTCTTGACGTCTCTTCGATCTTTTAGAAGTCTAAAAATGACACATATTCAATCCCCAAATTTAACCTGGAACAAATCCCTCCCAGGTTTTGCTTTTCTTTCTCTCTCTCCCCCCTTTTTTTTTCCTCCATAAGATTCACATCCTCCAGGTTCAATGCCAGGATAAAAGGGGTGTAAGAAAAAAGAGGAAATAGATTTTTATATCTTTTTTCTCTTCTGCTTCAAAAGATCTACTTCTCCTTTCTATCCAGGGATAACATTATTACTCTTTAGTTAAATAACCAACTAGGTTATAGTCATTTATTTCTGGTGGCATGAAGCCCCATGACTCATTCCAAATAATAGGGTGAAGGGGAATAAAATTCATGGTGAAGGTGAGTGAAAAACACAATGTTGAAGTTTATAAAAACATAATATTTGATATGATTCGACACTGTGTCCCCACTCAAATCTTATCTTGAATTGTAATCTGAATTTTTTCGGAAACCTCATGGGTTTTGATAAGATCATGAGGATAGTTCCCCCATGCTGTTTGCATAATAGTGAGTGAGGTCTCATGACTCAAAACCATACAACTACATGAAAACTGAACAACCTGCCCTGAATAACTACTATGTAAATAATGAAATTAAGGCAGAAATAAATAAGTTATTTGAAACCAATGAGAACAAAGATACAATGTACCAGAATCTCTGGGATACAGCTAACACAGTGTTTAGAGGGAAATTTATAGTACTAAATACCCAGAGGAGAAAGCAGGAAAGATCTAAAATCAACACCCTAACATCACAATTAAAATAACTAGAGAAGCAAGAGCAAACAAATTCAAAAGCTAGAAGACACGAAATAACTAAGATTAGAGCAGAACTGAAGGCTATAGAGACACAAAAAACCCTTCAAAAAAATCCATGAATCCAGAAGCTGGTTTTTTGAAAAGATTAACAAAATAGATAGAACACTAGCCAGACTAATAAACAAGAATAGAGAGAAGAATCAAATAGACACAACAAAAATGATAAAGGGGATATCATCATTGATCCCACAGAAATACAAACTACTATCAGGGAATACTATAAACACCTCTATGCAAACAAACTAGAAAATCTAAAAGAAATGGATACATTCCTGGACACATACACCCTCCCAAGAGTTGATGATTTTAAGGGGCTTTTCCTTCCTTCACTCAGAACTTTCCTCTCCTGTCACCATGTGAAGAAGGATGTGTTTGCTTACCCTTCTGCCATGATTCTTAGTTTCCTGAGGCCCACCCAGCCACACAGAACTGTGAGTTAACTAGTTGTCTTTCCTTTATAAATTACCCAATCTCAGGTGATTCTTCATAGCAGCGTGAGAATAGACTAATACAGTAAATTGGTACCACAGAGAGTGGGGTGCTGCTATAAAGATACCTGAAAATATGGAAGCAACTTAGGAACTAGGTAGCAGGCAGAGGTTGGAATAGTTTGGAGAGCTCATAAGACAGGAAGATATGGGAAAGTTATGAACTTCCTGGAGGCTTGTTGGATGGCTTAGAACAAAATGCTGTTAGTGATATGGAGACAGTTAAGTCCAGGCTGAGGTGGTCTCAGATGGAGTTGAGAAATTTATTGGGAACTGTAATAAAGGTGATTTATACTAAGCTTTAGCAAAGAGACTGGCAGCATTGTCCCCCTCTCCTGGAGATCTGTGGAACTTTGAACTTGAGAGAGATAATTTAGGGAAACTAGTGGAAGAAATTTCTAAGTAGCAAAGTGTTCAAGAAGAAGCAGAGAATAAAAGTTTGAAAAATTTGAAGCCTGATAATGCAATAGAAAAGAAAAACATATTTTCTGGGGAGAAATTAAAGCCTGCTGCAGAAATTTGTATAATGAGGAGCTTAATGTTAGTCAACAAGAAAATTGGAAAAATGTCACCAGGATATGTCAGAGATCTTCATGATAGTCCCATGCATCAAACTCCCAGAGGCCTAGGAGAAAAAAATGGTTTCATGGGCCAGACCCAGGGACCCCCTGTTCTGTGAAACTGAGGAACTTTGTGCCCTGCATTCCATGTGCTTCAACCATGGTTAACAAGGGCCAAAGTACAGTATGGGCCGTGAATGCAGAGTGGGCAAGCCCCAAGCCTTGGCAGCTTCCATGTGATGTTGAGCCTGCAGGTGCACAGAAGTCAAGAATTGAAGTTTGGTGACCTCTGCCTATATTTCACATGATGTATGGAAACACCTGGTGTCCAGTCAGATGTTTGCTGCAGGGGTAGACCCCTGATGGAGAACTTCTCCTAAGGCAGTATGGAAGGAAAATGTGGTGTTAGAGCCCCCACACTGAGTCCCCACTGGAACATTGGCTACTGCAGCTGTGAAAAGAGGGCCACCATCCTCCAGACCCCAGATTGATAGATCCACCAACAGCTTGCACCATGCACCTGGAAAAGCTATAGACACTCAATGCCAGCCTGTGAAAGCAGCCAGGAAGAGGGTTGTACCCTGCATAGCTGCAAGGGTGGAGCTGACCAAGGCTATCAGAGCCCGTCTTTTGTATCAGCATTACTTGAATGTGAGATACGAAATTGAAGGAGATCATTTTGGAATTTTAACACTTAATGACTTCCCTATTGGATTTTGGATTTACATAGGACCTGTGTTCTTTCTGTTTTGGTCAATTTCTCCCATTTTCAACGGCTGTATTTACTCAATGCTAGTACCCCCTTTATATCTAGGAAGCAACTAACTTGCTTTTGACTTTAGAGGCTCATAGGTGGAGGGGACTTGCCTTGTCTGAGATATGACTTTGGACGTGGACATTTGGGTTAATGCTGGAATAAGTAATTACTTTGCAGGGACTGTTGGAAGGACATGAATGAGTTCTGAAATGTGAAAACATGACATTTGAGAGGAGTCAGGGACAGAATGATATGGTGTTGCTCTGTGTTCCCACCCAAATCTCATCTTGAATTGTAATCTGAATTGTAATCCCCGTGTGTTGGGGGAGGGACCTAGTCGGAGGTGATTAGATCATGGGCATGGTTTCCACATGTTGTCCTCATGATAGTGAGTGAGTTCTCACAAGATCTGATAGTTTCATAAAGTGCTTTTTCTTCCTCCAATCTCAGCACTTCTCTCTCCTGCTGCCATGTGAAAAAGGAGGTGTTGGCCGGGCGTGGTGGCTCACGCCCCTAATCCCAGCAATTTGCCAGGCCAAGGCTGGCGGATCATGAGGTCAGGAGATGGAGACCACCCTGGCTAACATGGTGAAACCCTGTCTCTACTAAAAATACAACAAATTAGCCGGGCGTGGTGGCAGGCGCCTGTAGTCCCAGCTACTTGGGAGGCTGAGGTAGGAGAATGGCATGAGCCCCGGAGGCAGAGTTTGTAGTGAGCCGAGATCGCGCCATTGCACTCTACCTGAGCCACAGAGTGAGACTCCGTCCCCCTCCCCCTACCAAAAAAAAAAAAAAAAAAAAAAGAAAGAAAGAAAGAAAGAAAAAGAAAAGAAAAAGGAGGTGTTTGCTTTCCCTTGTACCATGATTGTAAGTTTCCTGAGGCATCCCCAGCCATGTGGAACTGTGAGTCAATTAAATGTCTTTCCTTTATAAATTATCCAGTCTTGGACAGTTTTTATAGCATCATGAGAACAGACTAATACAATATTCATCAAGAATATATTATATTTACTATGAAACTATATCATTATAATTGAGCAGATTATTCAAATTCTCATTCAAATTACCTGGAATTCTTTATTACTATTTCTTATTTTAAAATTATATTTTAGTAGCAATTTCTATCTTGCTAGTTTTCAGTTTTTTCATTCAAGAATAATTATTAAGAATTTAATTCTTTAAATATGCCCATTCGTCATTATTATAATTAATGACTAGATCTTTTTTTTAAACTTTGTTAAAACTAAAATTTCTTTTCAAGGATTTTTTTTTCTCATTCCCTGCTTTTTTCATACTACTAAGGCCTTGTATGGATTAACACCAACTTTAATCTTTGCTGCAGCTCAGTAATCTCACCTCTGTTAAGTCCACATAAATCCTGTCTGCCATTAACATGCCAACAAACAGCTGCTTGTTTATCCCAAGATTCCTGGCTTTTTATATTTGATTTTAATTATCATTTTCTCAAATTTAATGAGTTCTATTCAGGTGCTCTTTTTAAGACACAATCAAGCTTTTCCATTAATTAACCCTGAACAGCAAATTTAAAATATTTCTTAATTATAATTGTGAACACTTTGATATAATATACAGAATCCAAAACCCTTCAACATACTGTAAATTGGGAAAATAAAAATGCTGATAATGAGATAGGAATAATAGATGGTGGTCACAGGAGGATAGAAAATTCCAGGCATCAGCTTCACATAACTAGTGAAAAGGAAACTGTTGACATAGCTGCATAAACTAAAGGCTGATAAGACCCTGAAAAACATAATGTGAGTCAAGCTGGCTAAGACTGGGCCCAAAATGGTACCGGATTTGACCTAGGTTTCATGTAGGACCTCAATACTCATTAATATATGAAATCACACACCAACAGTGCCATGGCAGTTCTGGGAATATGCATGTTTGGTGTAAAAATGGGAAACACCACAGTTCTGAGAAATCTTCACCTTTTTCCAGGAATCTTCATAAATATTCCACCACTTGGTTAAAGAAACCCACAAAACAGAAAATCAAAACCTTGCTGGGCATGACACTCTCTTGAGTACAGCTGTACTCCCTTTCTTGAGTGTTTAATTTTACTTTGCAGTAAATCTCTGTACTTTCACTATTTCCTGACTAGACCTTAAATTTCTTCCTGTGACACCAACAGCGGGTGAGATCCCACTGGAGTTTGGGGATCTCCCCTAGCCCACCAGTATCCATAAGACAAATTCTTCCTGGATCAGGATGATTTATATACTCATTGTATTATGGTTTTCCAGAGAAACAAAATCAGCAGGATGTATGTGTGTGTGTGTGTGTGTGTATACACACACAGGTCCAAAATATGCAGGATAGGCCAACAGGCTGAAAATCTAGGGAAGAGCTGTAGTCCAAGTGTAAAGGCAGTCTGCTGGCAGAGTTTCCTCTTGCACAGAGGAGGTGCCTCTTTGTTCTAATCAAGCCTTCAACTGACTGCAGTAGGCCCAACCACATTATGGAGGGTCATCTGCCTTAGTCAAAGTCTGCCTGTCTAAATGGAAATGCCAACCAAAAAAAACACCTTTAGAGTAACTTTCAGAATAGTGTTTGGCTAACTATCTAGGCACCATGGCCCAGCCAAGTTGACAGGTATAATTAACCATCACACTCATGCTCTCTTGAAACCCTTTATATTTTAAATATGAAGTATATAGACTTTGTAAATGTTACAGTCATATGTACCCATGCATCTTTTCTTATTCAAATAGTGGGAAATATAAGACACAACCAATTACTTCATTTTTACTACTTTAAATGGCAAAGGCCCTTTGTCCATAGACCCACTTTGCAGAGAGTATGAAGTAGTTTTGCCAACATCATTTATATGTGCTAGATTGGAAGCTATACTGGGTTTGCAGGTAGTAGGCAATGTCACAGAGAGAAATTACAGAGAATTCCCTTTCCTTTCTCTTTTAATGAATGTGCCCCAGATATAAACATCTACTGTTTGAAAGTTACTGCAGTAGAAAATGTACACTATTAGAATCTACATTGTGATGGCATTTTATAGACTGTTGCTACTTAATATATTTTCAGTGACTACTGAAATATTTCAGCATAGGTGAAATTGCAATGACCAGTGTGATTTGAGAAATCACAAAGATAATTGATAGGAATGGTCTGGGATAAAACTATGATGTAGAAGTTTTTTAAAAAATCATTCTTAATACTGCTCTTTCAAGATGTATTTCTTATATGTCAACATTTATGCCAACCTCCCAGATGATTTTTTTCAATCATTAAGTTTTATTTTTTTACAGTGGATTTCAGTTTTTGTCAAACTTACTTCACTCAACACTGTAAGTTCTGTGTTCCAGAAAACCATTCAGTCCCAGACAATCCAATTATTTCATAACGCTAGAACCAGTAACTGATTAAATAGTGACTCTCAATGTTGGCAGGGGATTGGGGGCAGAGTTTATGAAAAAAAAGTGGAGAGAAAATGCATCCGTAGCACCCAAACTTTAGGTTTTATATCTTTTCAAATAAGAAACAATTTGGCACAGCCCTACTTCAGCATTTTACTATGTAAGAATACAAAAACAAATACTCACACGGCTATCATCACTATCAGTTAATAGAAGAAATCCGCATTTAAGATTTAAATATAGCAAAATATGATGTTGGATTAAGCGAAAAGCACTAAAATTATGAACACTGTATTTTCTTTTTTACCGCGGGTGGCTAAAAAATTCCCCCAGTGGCATATTGACCTGTATTGGTAAATTCTGCTTTATGTGATTAATATTCTCTATCTCTCTTTTCCATAAGACGAGCCAGCCTCTTCTCCTCAGGAATATGTCGCACATTTATTTATTTATTTATTTTTGACAATCCAAGTAAATTTTTTACTATAATTTTAGAGAATAAAAAGCATCTAGGTGAGTAATATTTGGGGTAGGGGAGCGTATGCAGCTGTAATACATTAGGGCATCTTAATACTGTAGGATACATATGATAATACGAGAGACTTTACTCCTTCTAAAAAACTGCTCATCTGTACGTGTGTGCGTGTGTGTGTGTGTGTGTGTGTGTGTATGTGTGTGTGTATATATATATGTATATGCCATTGTTTATAATTTCAGGTGCTTCTCATATTCTCCGGAGCCCAGGGACCCTGGGATCAGAACTCCTGTTCAAACATAGCTGACAAATGTTTAATTATCTTCTAGTCAAATACATTCAAATGGCTTCCTTGAGTCTCACAACAGCAGTTATCAAAAAATGTGTGTGCTTCTCTAAGGTCTCCACTGACACATATCCCTAAGATCTGCCACATCAAATATACCAGCGAGGTTAAGCTCATAATACTACAGGATAAGACACAGTGAATGAGGCTTAGATAAATTTCGTCACAGAGCGGTATTACAGTGGAGAGACTTTAAAACATTTAAAATTCAAATAAATATTAGTCTTAGGCATGCAGCAGCTTTATACATGGGTTGTTAACACAGCTTTGCTTCCTGTGAAAAAGATTCTGGTAGGTATTTGCTGTTTAAATCTTTTCAGGTAATTAGTCCCTATGGTGCCTTCCATTTCAGGCTCCAGCTGTTTATGCTAATGAAATGTAACCTGGTGTCAGGAATCCCCATCCTCCAGCATTAAGTGTTTAACCAGTAATGGGGTACTTGAGAAGTTGCACACATAAAGGGAGGTGATGAACAACTTAAACTTAATTATCATTGCTTTTATCTTTCAAAAAAAAGAAAAGAAAAAAATCAAGTGAGAGCTATAGTATTAGTAGTGAGTCCCTCTCTGATGAAATATATTTCAAAAATAGGAGTAGGAGAGAAAAAATGTTAACATTTTAGCCATAATTAGAGCAAAGTTATTTATTTAGATATGGAACCTGATTTGGGAATGTATTATACCCACAAAAATGATCAAATGTTTACAAAACATCACCTCTTCACTCCCATTTTTACATGAAAATTTCTAGTCAGCCAATGGAGAGAGCCATAGAAGGCAAGATGTGAGTTCCACATTTAGTATACAGTGCCATCACAACAAGGTTGTGCCTGACTTGGTCTAGGAGTGAGTGTTTCATAGCTTTAGAAATTGATCATCTGTGTGCAAGTCTTGAATTTAGTATTTAATTTATAATATAAAGATGATACACTGTCACAAAGACACATTTGATTAATTACAAAGAGACAAGCTGCAGAGCACATTCTCATCAAATTGTAATAAAACTAGAGGTAAAGTTCAATTTAAGAATCTATGAAAAAAATTGAACACCATTCCAATGTACTAAAATAATTACCATATGAGTAAATCAAATCAAAATACAAAATAAAAGTTTGAAATAAAAGTGCCTCAAATGTGTAGGAAAATATACACAAATGTGTAGGAAAATATACACAAATGTGTAGGAAAATGTGCCCCAAATATAGGAAAAGTTGCGTTTTTATTACTAAAGATAAGTTTTGTTATTAAACAATAGCATTTACATAAATTAAGTAAATTTTAAATGTAAGAAACAAGAAGAAAAATAAGGTTTCAGAAACTGACAAATATAAAAGAAAATTAACAAATTATAAAATATAGAAGAACTGACAAATATACAGAGATAGAGTCCCTCAAAGGTGGTTATAAAAAGGTACAAAGAATACATTGAAAAACACATTATTTCTTAAAAAGCATTACCTATGAAAGAAAAGACAGAAAGGAAGCAAAATATACATCAGGATAGAGAATGAGATAAAACTACATATAGATAAAACATAAAATGTTTACAAAGGAATAAGATGGGCATATTTGGTCAATTAATTTAAAAATATAAATGAGTTATTAAAAAGTTGATCTATAAGGTATAAGATAAATATAATTATAAAATCAAAGATGAATAAACATGTATAGCCCAATGTGCTTTTAATTGAATAAGGATATTTTTGTGTTTGGAAAGTCTACATTTCTACATGGGTTTGTGTATGTGTATACAGATACAGATCTAGATACATGTTTTCATAGACAAGAAAACAACCTAAATAATTTCAAACACCAGACAATGTGGTAGGCTTTGATAAGGAGAAGTGACTTTCACATTTTATTTTATATTTTAGGTTAAAACATATCTTAATTTTGTTATTTTTCATTCATTAAAATCATATTAACAAAATATACATCTAAAAAACTGTAGCTAAGATACCTACATTTTATATGTCTGGAGATCTTCTACTTATGGTTATTATTATTATATAGGTAATATAATCACTAGCAAAAACTTTTAAAACAAACTAAAAATCTTTGCAATTGCCAGGGCCATGGGAAAATTTTCTCTTCACCTTCTGAAGGTTTCCTGAAAAATGACTGACAAGAGGAAGATTAGTAGGAGAAAAGGAATTCAAATTTATGTAATGTCTACATGGGAGCCTTAAGAGTGAAAACCCAAAGATACACGAGAAACTGTCCATTTTATCCTTAGGTTCAACAAATGATCAGCAGCCAGGTAGAAATATGATTGGGAAAAAAAAGGGTATGATCTAATGTTAATAGATGGAAAACCCAGCAAGGCCTGTCTCTCTGGGTTTTCCATGTTCTCTCTAAGTATGCATTCCTTCCTTTTGGGTGTGGGGTGGGGGGGCTTTTTTGACCTACAGTCAAACAAGGTAAGTTAGATAATTTATCTATGACCAGTTTTTACACAGAAAGGTGAGGACGATTAAAGTTTTTCAGGTTTTATGGCTAGCTTTAGGGAGAAGGGGTTCTGGTTTCCAGGACTCGCTTTAGGAAAGAAGAGATTCTAAGAGGAGGGTGGAAGAAGGTGAAAGAAAATCTTTTGCCTCAGATGCCTTCATTTTGGAGTATTCTTTTCCGAGTCTCAACAAAATTACACAATATAAAGTAGGGGAAAAGTGTGCAGTAAAATTTGGGGCATCATACTATTTCTTAAGTAACCTGAAAAATTTCCAGTTCTGAAGAATCAACAGACATTAACTCAGCAATAGGTCTGACCAACATCACGATGATGTTTGCTATTTATTAAAATCTGAAGTTCATTAAGGTAAATTTCATGTAATAGTCCTAATTAAAACTCTTTCAAATGTAAGAAAACCACCTACTGGACTTGAGGCCAAGAGCCAGACATAAAAGATCATGTCTTACAGAAAAAAAATAGAAAAATATTCAGATGCTGGTTGCTGTATAATTATCTTATAACATTTTTGTGTTTTAACAAAATAAAGAGGAAACATTCTGTCTTTGTGAACTTCAGTATCACCATCTCAGTTACTTATCCTCTTTTGATTTTACACTAATCTAAGGGACCTCAATCCTTATTACATATTAGAACTAAGTGAGGATAGTGTGAAAAAATAATTTGTAAAGTCATACAAGGATTTACTATTTTAGAAAAATTGAGAATCTCTTGTTTACAATACACAATTCTAGAAATTCTTTGTTGTCATTTTGTTATCAATTTTGGGTAGTTTTGAATAGCCAATAATCTTTCCTTAGCTAATATACTATCTTTGACAGACAAATCATTCCAGGATGACAAACTTCAGCTTTGTACTTTCAGAAACTTTATACTCCTTCCCAACCAATTTAGCTTCTCTCTGTAGCTATGCAGATGCACAGCTATAGAGACAGAGAAACAGAAACAGAGACAGAAAGAGTGATCATGTCTTTCCAGATAGATGGATAGACAGAGTTTGATTTATAGATATCCAGATAAACAGATCATAGACTATCAGTAATCTACATATTGGATTAACAAAGATTAAGAAAAAAAAAAAAAAAACCTTAAATTGAGAGAACTAAGACAGAGACTCTAAATCCTGAGGCAGTACTTTTTAGTATATTATGTTTTCCCAGGTAAAGGCAAACAAATATCTTTTCTTTTCATCTGTTATATTGCTCTGTTGGAATGCGTGCCAAAAAAAACACAAACAAAAACAGAAAAACCTAAAAGGTTTACACAAAACTATCACTGAGAATTAACTTCTGGAAAGACAAAGCAGGTGTTGTGTTTGAGCTAGACTCTAACATAAAGTGAGATCTTAAATTGTTGCAAATTTTGAATATATTTATTTTTTTTTACTAGTTTGTCTATTCTACAGACAACAGAGGGGTATTTCAAGAAATAGTGAAAAGAATAATTAGTACTTTCTCTCTAAGGGTCAGTCCCAAAGATACGAGATCTCCAGCTTTAGTATTTAGAAAACACAGTTATGTTTGAAAATTATTTGGAAGAGTCAAACCTAAGTTTCTATAAACTCAGTTTCTTGTTTTCTACCTACTTCAGTAGATTTTTTTTAATCCATAAAGATTCCAGAACAGCATCTCACTATTAGTTTCTTCTTAAATCATATTTATAACAAGCATACAAATACCTAAATCATATGTAATTTTGTTAATGACAGGAGAATTTTGTGAATCCTCTACAAACAAATGCTGCAAATTATTTTGACTGTTTGTTTACAAAGCAAATCTTTGCCATTCAATGTATAAATTTAATATTTGCTGAAGTAGTTTCGTAGAGAAGAAAGAAGTGGTCTATTGATAGTGGTCCCAAGGAAATAGTTACAGGAAGAAATCCGGGACTGTTAAAAATTTATACTGCCCAAGGAAATTTAGTGCTGTAGGAAGTCTGTTATTCTCTAGTAATAAGGTTTGTAAAATAAATAGTGGAATATTTCCATGAGGAAAATTAATCGTCATCCATATACACTTACAATTAGTTCTTCTTGGAAATTTAGTGAAAAGACAGTGAGCACTTGGATATAGATTCTTCATTAAAACAGCACCGTTGGGACAAGGGGTTAACACCCAATAATATAGGAAGAACTCAACCAACTCAGCAGCAAAAAAAAAAAAAAAAAAAAAAAAAAAAAAAAAAAATTCAAATTAAAAGATGGGCAAAGACCTAAATAGGCATCTGTCAATCTGTCAAAGGAAGAAATATGAATGGCCAACAGGTACATACAGGTACATATGTAAAAATAGTCAACATCACTAATCATTAGGGAGATTCATATCAAAACTATAGTGAGGGGTCACCTTACCTCAGTTAGAAAGACAATTATCAAAAAGACAAAAGATTACAGATGCTGGTGAGGATGTGTAGAAAGGGGAACTCTTACACACTGTTGGAAATGTAGATTAGTTCAGCCACTATGGAAAACAATATGTGGATTCCTCCAAACAACTAAAAATAGAACTACCATATGATCCAGGCAATTCCGCTACTGGGTACATACCCCACAAAATTGAAATTAGTATGTCAAATAGATATATGCACTACCATGTTTATTGCAGTGCTATAGCTAAGATATGGAATCAACTCAAGTGTTCACCAACAGATGAATGGAGAAAGAAAATCTGTATATATTGAATACTATTCAGCCATAAAAATAAATGAATTTTTGTCATTTGCACCAATGTAGTTGAACCTGGAAGACATTAACCAAAGTGAGCTAGGCACAGAAAGACAAATGCTGCATGATATCATTCATATGCAGAATCTAAAACACTCGATCTTATAGAAGGAGAGAGTAGAATAGTGATTACCAGAGTCTGGGGAATTGAGTGGGGAGGGGGATGAGGGAGAGGTTGGCTAATGGTTATAGGGTCACAGTTACATAGAAGGAATAAGTTCTGATGTACTATTGTGAATAAAGGTAATTAAAATTAACAATATTGGTAGTATATTTCAAAATAACTGGAAGAGATGATTTTGAATGTTCTCACCACAAACGACGAATCTTTGAGATAATAAAAATGCTAAATACCCTGATTTGATTATTATACAATGCATATATGTATTGAAACATATCAGTTTACTATATAAATATGTATAATTATTTTGTGTCCATTTAATAAATAAATAAATAGATACAGCCCATTGGGTAGGTTTTGTGCCACTATACATTTTTATTTTTGAAATATGAATTATTGGCTATTCCAAAGCTGTTTCTGCAAATATTTTTAATAGTAGTTCTTCAATTCTTAGACGACCCATTGGCATAGTTCCTATTTCAGAGTTCACTTGATTTTCTGAAAACCCACACATTTGTTTGGTTCTTAAATTGTCAGTTTTCTAAGGTCCACTAAAAATGTTGGGTTTATGTTAAACACTGTTTAAGTCTACAAATTCCCATTTCAATTTTGTTTATTAAATAACTTATTAACTTAGTAAATTTATGAAAACAGAGGACAGGATTTTTTTTCCAACAGCTCTTGGGGCTGAATAGCACATACTTCTAGTTTGTGGTGTTTCTGTAGAGTCCCTCGTCATTGAAGTGGTCACTGCTCCAAAGCCAAACTATTAGATCACTGAGGGACTGCTTTCTCTAGACTTATCACTGGGCAGAAGTAAACAGATATCTCCCAAATATAACACTGTCAGCAGTGCGAGAGAAATAAAAATAATCAAAATAGAAGTACATGGGATTCAGGAAGAGATGCTCTTTCCTCCAGCCATGTACCTATATGACACGATACTGACAAAGTTTAACATCACACTGTCTACAAAAGAGAAATGCTTACAGTCTAGCTCTATTATTTCAGATCAAGGTAAATAAACTAGATTTCAACCTTAGAGACAATATTATAAATTGATAGTGGTCATGTACATGATGCTATAGAATTACCAAACATCATGCCTCACCTCCCACCTCAATGACATAGCAGAAATGCATTCCTGATCACAAATTTTGATCCCCTAGCTATAGCCAAGTCTGATATTAGCTTGTTCCTGGGACTTTTGACTCTAGCTAAATTGAGTTGCCCTTCTGAAATGTGTATCTGAAAAAGTACTGATTGATACAAAATATTATTTAAAAACAAATCTGCAAGGCAGAAATAAAGATTATATTACAGTTCATAAGTAAATCTTAAGTCTAGTATTTTCTATATTGTAATTATTTAGAGACTTTCTTTCTCGTTATAGGGAATTTCTTTATGAGCTATTTGGCGTAGTGTCATGATTCACAATCAAACAGAACTGAGATTAATGCATTATTTTACAGACTTCTGGTTTCAGTTGAGTTATATAAAGAGTGGGAAATCTTTGCTCTTATCCACACACCAAGATAAAAACTGAGAAAATAAAAAATCACTGACTCTTATAAGATTCTCTAGAGGATTGAGGTCACAGGACAAACTATCTCCCTGTAATCTGGAAATCTAGACAATAACAATCACAACCATGACGAGTAGACCTCATGCAAAAGGAGCTGGAGCCAGTAACTTGCAGAAACACTTAAAGGTAATTTTGAGGAATTGCTATAGCCTGAGTGTGGACTAGCTTGACAGAGAAAAAATTCTAGGTGCTCAGTCTTATGAGGATTGCTGTTATAAGTCCTTTTCACACTGCTGTGAAGATACTACCAGGGACTGGGTAATTTATAAACAAAAAAGATTTAATTGACTCACAGTTCCACATGGCTGGAGAGACCTCAGGAAGCTTATAATTATGGCTGAAGGCGAAGGGGAGGCAAAATATGTATACATGGCGGCAGGCGAGAGAGAGTGAGCAAAGGAGAAGTCCCATACTTCATTCCTTTTTTTTTTTCTTTTTCTGAGATGGAGTCTCACTCTATCACCTAGGCTGGAGTACAGTGGTGTAATCGTGGCCCACTGCAACCTCCACCTCCTGGGTTCAAGTGATTCTCCTGCCTCAGCCTCCTGAGTCACTGGGATTACAGGAGTGCACTACCACACCTGGCTTGCTTTCTTTCTTTCTTTCTTTCTTCCTTTCTTTCTTTCTTTCTTTCTTTCTTTCGAGTCTCACTCTGACAGCTGGCTACTTTGTATATTTTTAGTAGAGAAGGGGTTTCACCATGTTGGCCAGGCTGGTCTAGAACCTCTGACCTCAAGTGCTCCGCCCACCTCGGCCTCCTAAAGTGTTGGGATTACAGGTGTGAGTCACTGTACCCTGGTAGCCCCACACTTTAAAACCGTCAGATCTCCTGAACACTCACTCACTGTCACAAGAACAGCATGAGGAAACCACCTTCATGATCTAATTACCTCCCACCAGGTCCCTACCTCAACATGTGGGGATTACAATTCAAGATCAGATTTGCGCGGGGACACAGAGCCAAAATGTATCAATCATCACATTGCTTGGGTTCCAGCAACTCTACCAGCTCACCGTGAAAACTGGAAAAAACATCTCTTTATGTTTTAGTCAGGAGGAAAGGGAAAGTAACCGTTTTGAAATACACCCAGAGAAAAAGTAGCCATTTCGAAATACGTTCAGAGCTGTCTCCATAGCAAAGATTTGCCCTCCGGGAGAAACTTTTTTATGAGAGTGTTGTCTGACTTGGGGGAAAAAATAATTAAACAACTCTAGACCCCTCTATAGATTCTGTGTCATGTAATAGGGGAAAAAATATTGAAATGCTTCTGAGTCACAGTCCAGTGACTCAGGCTCACTAAAACTGATGTTTGAAGTATTGAATTATATAGAACATTTCCCCTCCCCAACACCTTAACACCACACCTACAGTGCTCCAGAATGATATTGGTGAATTATTGCCAAAACAGGTAATTTAGGTAGTTCTTAGGGATAAACAAAGACAACCGGGGAGGGAAAAATAAGGAAACTGAACCTAAATCCATAGCAAATATTAAACACAGCACTAGCCAGATAGATAAAAAAAACCTGACTTTAAAAGCCTAATTCCTGAATTTCTATTACCTGATGCATGATGTCCAGCTTTCATTAACTATAATATGATATAAGGCATGCTAAAAGACAAGAAAAAACATGATCCAAAGACACAATGCAAACATCAGAACAAGACTCAAATATAAAGTTTATTTTAGAATGATCATATAGGCAATTTACAATAACTATGATTAACGTGTTATGTGCTAATGAAAAAGGTAGACAATATGCATGACCAAATAGGTGATGTAATGTGAGAGACTGAAATTGTAAGCAAGAATCAGAAAGAAGTGCTAGAAATAAAAAAAATTTAATCAAAATTAAGGATGATTTTGATGAGTATATTAGCAAGCTGATCAGTGAACCTGAGGACATGTTAATAAAAATTATCCAACCTGAAAAGCAAATAGATAAGAGATATATTCTTTAAAAGGACAAGAATAGCCAAGAACTGTGGGACAATTACAAAAGGCATAACATTCATGTAGTGGAAAGGCACAAATAAAAGCAAAAGAAGCAGAATAAACATTTAAAATAATAATGTCTATTTTCAAAATAAAGTCTCAGCATTCAACAATTAATTAATGCAAACTTGTTGATAACAGGCTAATGAAGAAAAATTAGCTTAAAAATTTAGAGAAATTCTAACATCATATTTCAGCTAACACAATATTTAAGGTGAAAAAATACATGCTTTTCCTTAAGATCAGGAACAATGCAAGGATGCCCCCCTTAACACTCTTATCCAACATTATACTGGAAGTTTTGGCTGCAGCAATAAGACAAGAAGAGAAAATAAAGGTATAAATATTGGGAAAGAAGAAATAAACTTGGTTCACACATAATACGATTGTCTATGTAGAAAATCCCAAAGAACCAGCGAAAAATTTAGCAAACTGGTAAAACTAGCAGGGTACAAGATTACTATATAAAATTCAGTTGCTTTTCTATATACTAATGATGAATAATTGGAATGTGAAGTTAAAAACATAATATTACTGTGTTAGTCTTCTTGAACTGCCATAACAAAATACCATAGATTAGGTGGATTAAACAACATAAATTTATTTTCTCACAGTTCTAGAGACTGGAAGTTTAAAATCAAGGTCCTGGCAGGTTTGATTTCTCCTGAGGAATGTCTCTTTTTGCTTGTAGATGGCCGTCTTATTATTGTGTTTTCACATATTTTTTTTTTTTTCTGTGTGAACACACTTTTGATATCTCTTCCTCTTTTTTTTTTTTTTTTTTAAAAAAAAAAAACTATTTATTTACTTTTTATTAGTAGAGACAGGATTTCATCATGTTGTCCAGGCTGGTTCCGAACTTCTGAGCTCAAGCAATCTGCCTGCCTCAGCCTACCAAAGTGCTGGGATTACAGGAATGAGACATGGTGCCTGGCCTCTTCCACTTTTTATAAGGACACAGATCCTACTGGATTAGGGCTTCATCCTTATAATCTCAGGTAACCTTAATTACCTACATAAAAGTTATATATTCAAATACAGCCAAATAAGTCTTCAACCAGTGAATTTGAGAGGAGATGAATCAGTCCATAACAATGACTTACATTAGCCCAGTAAAAATGAAAAATTTATGTATAAATCCAACAAGCTATATAAAAGATCTATGGGAGGAATTTACAAAGCCCTGTTGGAAGAACCAAAGATGATATGAATAAATGGAGAAATGTTCATGGATAGGAAAACCCAAATGTTGTTAAGATGCCAATTTGCTCACCTGGATCTCATAGTATAAATGTCATAATACTAATTTATAATTATAAATTTAAGATTATGAATTATAAAATCATTCATAGTTTATAAAATTACTGACCCTTAGTTAATGTCAGTGTACTATGCACAACATGACCTTATCCTTATTATACAGATCTATCAAAGAGGGTTTCTTTAAACTAAAAATTGACCAAAATGAAAAACTCAAGAAACTACCATCAGAGTGAACAGGCAACCTACAGAATGGGAGAAAACTTTTGCAATCTACTCATCTGACAAAAGGCTAATATCCAGAACCTATGAAGAACTCAAACAAATTTACAAGAAGAAAACAAACAACACTATCACAAAGTGAGCAAAGGATATGAACAGACACTTCTCAAAAGAAGACATTCATACAGCCAACAGACACATGAAAAAATGCTCATCATCACTAGCCATCAGAGAAATGCAAATCAAAACCACAATGAGATACCATCTCACACCAGTTAGAATGGCGATCATTAAAAAGTCAGGAAACAACAGGTGCTAGAGAGGATGTGGAGAAAAAGTCAATTTCAGAAGACATGAACAATGAGGAAGACTATTATCTTATATAGCAGGATTATGTGGGTAAGAGTGGTGCCTTGGAAAAAAACGACTACTGGGTAGATATCCAGGAAGTGTCCATAATTTCTATCTTATCCAACATTTTGGCAGTATGTGAAATACATTCTTATTGCTATAATTTGTTTCAAAACTTGCTTAATAATAAATAAATGTTTGCCCCTTCCTAGAAAGCTTTGTGGAATCACAGAGAATTATGGAATTATGTGTCCATAATGCTTTTTATTTTAATCTCTTCATCTATTTTTGCCTCCAGAGAAACAATGGTGTTTTTGTTGACACACAGTTGTACCTGATTTTCAGTCATATTTTTTCTTGCAGTATCACAGTTGGGATTGCCAGAGATTTATAGCAAAGTCAGAACACTATTATTAAATCCATTATAGATTTCTAAGAGCATCAGGAGACTGAAGCTAAAAAGAGTTAAAGCTATATGGCTTTTCTTATAAACATTTCTTTTCCTAAATGATTATGACCAATGCTGTTATTCTGCATTCAGTCAGAATACATTTTTATCCCCAAACTGTTAAGGGTAAGAAGTTACTTCAAGTAAAAGTTAATAAATTTGGATTTTGAAAACATATATTTCAGATGAACAGAATCACCTTTAATTCTATGTTGCTAGCTTGTTAATTATAAAGTTATTTTCAACAGAGAATCACCTAATACCTACTAAGGCAATCAGTGTATAAAGCATTGAAGTTCCCTCGTCATTAGGGTCAAGAGAGTACCCGAATGCAACATGTATTGTACACCGATTACTATTCTGGACATATGTTCTCTTTTAAAAGACTTGAGCCAATTATTTTAAGTCAAGTAAGAGTTTAAAAATTATTATCATTTGTTTTTATTAAATATCATTTTAACTTTTATTTTAGATGTAGAAAGTTCATGTGCAGGTTTATTGCATGAGTGTACCGTGTGACACTGAGGTTTGGGTTACAAATGATCTTGTCAGCCAGGTAGTGAGCATAGTACCCAATAGGTATCTTTACAACCCTTACTCTCCTCTCTCACTCGCTCCTCTAGTAGTCTCCAGTGTCTATTGTGCTCATCTTTATGTCCATGTATACTCAATGCTCAGATTCCACTTATAAGTGAGAACATGTGGTGTTTGGTTTTCTGTTTCTGCATTATTAGCTTAAGATAACAGCTTCCGGTTGCATCTATGTTGCTGTAAGGGGCATAATTTTCTGCCTCTTTATGGCTGCATGGTGTATACATACTATAGTTTTCTTATCCAGTCTACCATTGATGGGCATTGATTCATATAGCTAGCCAGCTATTCCAACACCATTTATTGAATAGGTAGTCTTTTCTCCATTGTTTATTTTTGTCAACTTTGTTGTAAGTCAGATGGTTGTAGATGTGTGGCTTTATTTCTGGTTTCTCCTTTCTCTTTCATAGCTTTATGAGTCTGTTTTTGTATTAGTATCATGATGTTCTGGTTACTGCAGTCATATAGTACAGTTTGAAGCAGGGTAATGTGATTCCTCTGGCTTTGTTCTTTTTGCTTAGATATGCTTTGGCTCTTCAGGCTCTTTTTCATTTCTATGTGAATTTTACAATTGTTTTACATAATTCTGTGAAAAATGACATTGGTAGTTTGATAGGAATAGCATTGAATCTGTAGATTGATTGCTTTGGGTAGTATGGCCATGTCAATGATATTGATTCTTCCAATCCGTGATAATGGGATACTTCTCTATTTGTTTGTTTCATTTATGATTTCTTTCAGCAATGTTTTGTAGTTCTCTCCATAGAGACCTTTCACCTCCCTGGTTATATGTATCCCTAGGGGTGTGTGTGTGTGTGTGTGTGTGTGTGTGTGTATTGTAAATGGCATTGTATTCTTGTTATGGCTCCCAACTTGAATGTTATGGTGTATAGGAATGCTACTGATTTTTGTACATTGGTTTTGTGTCCTGAATCTTTACTGAAGTTGTTTATTAGCTCCAGGAACCTTTTGGTGGAGTCTTTAGGGTTTTCTAGGTATAGAATAATCTCATCAATGAAGAGAGATAATTTGACTTATTTTGCTATTTGGACGCCGTTTATTTGTTTCTCTGTCCTCATTGCTCTAGCTAGGACTTCCAGTACTATGTTGAATATGAATAATGAAAGTTGGTACCCTTGTCCTGTTCCAGTTCTTAATGGGAATGCTTCTAACATTTCTCATTTAGTACTATTTGGGCTGGGAGTTTGTATATTTGAGATATGTTCATTTGATGCCCAGTATTTCAGAAATTATTGTAATTTTTTATTAATTGTTCCAGAACCAGGACACATAGTGATGGATAGAGATCTAATTTAGAAAAAATAATGTAATTCTTTGTAAAATATGGTCATTTATTCAATTAGGAATCATTTAATTCAGCTTCCTGCTAGTAATGGGAGAAATCTCTAAATTACAGGGAGATTGATTTGTTAAAGATTCTATTCCTAGTTAATATGATATTGAGAGTATAAAAATTGTGCTCCTGTTTCACTCCCAGGTTAGTTTATTTCTCTGTATCTACAAAAGAATAATCAACTGTCCTACTAAATGAATAACAAAAACATGTTAGTTTGTGATAAGTGGACTATAAAAAAACTTTTTAAAGATCTAAACTTTGTTCATCAATTGAGAGAATTGTAATTTACAAGGCTTTAGTTCTTTTTTTCACTATTTTTCATGAACTGTTTTCTCTGTGTCTGTCCATCTCTCTCTGTTCTAATTGTCTTTGTTGGCATTTTATAAATGAGGGATCTCCAATACATTTCAACAGATTAGGAAAGAGGATCACAACCTATTCTTATACATTTGTGTACTGTTCTATGTAGTAATAGACACTCAGTCTTATTTATCCATATTGGTGAATGCCTTTGTTGTGGTCTCATCATTTCTTGACACCCTTGTGGTTATTATGTCTGTATCTATAAACTTTGCATGCAATTAAATAAAAAGATGTGTTAAACAGATATAATTACTTTTGCATTTTTTTTCTATTGTGATTAAACTATGTATTCTAAGACATATAAACACTTTTCGTTCAAATATTTAAGGTTAATATTTTCCTTGTGCTTTATTTGTGGAAAAGATACCGAATATTGTTAGAGAACATAGCTAAAATTTAAAAACAAGAATAACATGAGCCAACAATAAGTGAATGATATAAACAATTTTACATGAAATTATTTTAAATCAAAAGCTGTGAAGGGTCTGAGATTTTACCTTTCTTGAAAGTTAACAAGTTAGCCTGCAAAATTTTCTGTATTTGATAGAAGTATGAGACAAATTAGCAATGAAGGGAAATACTTATTACTTATAGCAGTATCAGCATTTTTGTGCAGGTTCTTTGATCCTCAGTTCTGACAGAGTAATGTCAAACGGACCTAGGTGACACCTGCACACAGTCAGTTGCATTGGAGCAGAGGAATGCTGATTTAAGGGCATCTGATATTTTCTCTCTCTCTCTTTTTTTTTTTTTTTTTGCATAATAAATCATGCCTAGCTTTTGCTTCAGAAGAATAAACTATCACTCTCCTCCAACTGTGTTCACTATTCTAATATTCTTGAGAAAAACAATTTAAAACAAAAAGAATTCAGTTTTAAATTGTTTAAAGGGATGCAGCAATGTAAAAGCCACATGGATAACTGCCTCTCAATACCTCCTAATTTACAAAGATGGTTTCTTAGGATCTGCTTGTAATTACTGGAAACTTTTGAACATGGAGAGAACATCGAATCGACATCATTTGAGAACAAAAGAGTACTACGTGATTCTCATGAGGTAGGAAAGGTAAACTATAAAAGAATAGTAGAAAATAAAGCAGTTGTAGCAGACACTGGAATTTTACTCTGTGTGTGTGCCCTTCCTCCAGCTTCTATTTTATTTTATTTTCTTCTTAAAGGCCTGTAATTTTATTTCCAAGGGCATGAACTGGCAAGTCTTTTCACAGAACTTCCCTTGGGATACTGGTGACACTTAGCCTATACTTGCAGACTTGAAAGAAGTGGGGAATTTGTTTCCTGATAGCTGCTTTGAGCCAATCATGAATTAATGCTCAAATTGAAAGGTCACTATGCTTCTAATCAAGACAACACTCAAATGGAGCTTACACTTCCATGTTTTCCTAGGAATCAGACTGAATTTACCCTCAGAATTTTCTGGAAATGATATTCTTCTTGACTTCTTCCCTCTCCTTTCCTGGTTTTCCTTATTTTCTTAGTTTCCTTCTGGAAGCTCTTTTTTAATAAATCATTTACACATACATTCATGTCTCAGATTCTCTTCTGGTTAACAAGCTGAAGACAGGAAAGATAAATGAAAAGGATAGCTAAATCCTTTTCATTAGTGCTTACCATATACCAGCAGCATGTCAGAATTTTATTTCATTCTTACAACAACACTATGAGATAAGTATTATCATTCCATTTTACTTATGAGAAGCTGAGGTTCAGAGAGGTTTAACTAACTTGTCTAAGTCCTGAACTAGTAATTGTCTTAGTCTGCTCAGGCTACCATAACAAAATTCCATAGACGGAGAGGCTTAAAAGCAGGAATGTATTTTCTCACAGTGTGAAGGCTGGAAGTGAAAATCAGGGAGCCAGCATGGTCAGGTTCTGGTGAGGGCTCTCTTTCTGGCTTGCGGATAGTTACTTTCTCACTGTGTCCTCAGATGGCATGGAAAAGGAAAGAGATCTCTCACTCTTCCTCTTCTTATAAGGACACTAATCCCATTATGAGGACTCCACTTTCACGACCTAATCTAACAGTAATTACCTCCCAAAAGTCCCATCTCCAAATACCATCACACTGGGGTTCAGGGTTTCAGCATACAATTCTAGAGGGACACAAACTTTTAGTCCACTGCAGTGGTGAAGCTCAGTTCTGGAGCTGCCTCCTTCCAAAAACTGTGCTCCTAAATATTTAACGTAAGTTGTAGGAGATGTGTATGTCTTTTTTCCCTCCTGCAGAGTTGAGGAAATCTAGTTCAACTTCTAGGCTTCTAAACTGTACTTTTGTACTAAAAGAGCAGCTCTGAAGATTATTTTCATGTTATTCCTCATATAGATGTATTTTAGTTGGACATACATGACAGATCCTAAAATGCTAGATTATCTAACCCGTATTTGGAAACCTCTTATGAGTTTCCTAGCTTTCCTGCATTTGCTGCAATAGGCGTACCTCAGGTAAGTAGAGATCACTGAGATGAGCCGCTCTGAAGTCTTTGCAAGAAAAAGAGTACATTTTCAGAGGCAATGCTTAGAGACTTAATCCACCTGTGGATCTTGAGAATTAACTTATCTAGGTAGATATTTTGCTAAATTTTGACTCACTGGGCTGATTGACACAGAAGCAGAATTCTTAATGAAATATCTTTGTATTAGCAGCAACTAACTAAAATAACTTTATTAATTATTAAATAAAAGAGTCTTACAGCTTCCATCCTAGTCTGAACAGGAGTTTGCCTTTATTTTCTTATAGTACCTTTGTGAATAAGAAAAGAATAGAAAACTTCCAGTCTAGTACTGATGAAATCATTCCACAAAGAATTAACAAGTTCAAACTGCTTGGGTGCATGCCACATCCAATCCAACTTATTTAAAATTAATATTCTTTTAATGGCCAAAAGCCATTACAAATGATTACAAATTATAAAAATGTCTTAAGGTACAGTTCACTAATTTAAAAAATCAAAACAGCAACAAGAACATAGGAGAACAAAACTTTTATGTTTTCTAAGAAATAATACATAAAATTAATCTTGCCATAGAATTTGCCTTAATATTTTGATTCATCAATAAAATGGTAAAGGGTAAAATTATATTATTAAATGAAATAGAGTACATAATATAAATTTGAAAATGAAAAAAGTGTTGACTTTATGAATCATTGATAAAATCGTGACTGATTTTAATCAAATAAGTTATCTCCATTGAAAGCATGTTAAATAATAAGGAATATGGACCATTTGATTCTCATAGTATGATATTCAGCAAAATATATTCAACACATTAATATTTACATACATGTTAATTACATAAAACAGAAGTCCCATATAAAGTTAAAATATTAGGCCTTTAAAAATGTCTCAGATTTCATTAGGCCTATTTCTGCTATTATTCAACTTTTGAGCATTTGAGTACCTACAGTCATTTTTCATATCATATAGTATTAGTCTTATCCAGGTTTCCTTACATAATTTGGTTTCCTCACATTCAACTGTATCCAAAAAAGAAACATGAATAATGATACTAAGGAAAAATAATCAATAAGTTATATTTGTTTTACTAGGAAATTTCAAAAAAATTTACATGAATAACATCGATGAACAACTTGGAACTGCTTTACAGAATTTAAGTCCAGAGGATATTCTAAACATACATTCAAAGCTCTATATTAGTATATAAAAGAATTTAAGTGACATATAAATTAATTGATAAACATGATCTTATACCTAGTCAAATCTTCATATACATGCAGTAGACTTGGACATCATTACAAAATTTAAATCTATTTTTGTAGTGTTTAAAACCATAATTCTATTTCTTTCTACCCCTTTGTAGGTATTCTAAAAAGCTTTGCATATATTTTCTTGCCCACAATTCTCTTTTAAAGTCAATGCAATATGGCTTCTAGGCTTACCATTCTATTAAAACTACCATATCAGACTTAGCAATGGCTTAGGTCATGAAATGAAGAATGCATGATTCTCATTTACTTAGACACTTAAAGCTATTGACAGCTCTTAACATGCCCTTTTACTTAAAACTATCTTTTGCCACCATTTTCTTGGTACTATAATTTTCTAATTTATATTCAAGCTCTATGGATACTTTCTGCATCCTCTCTAGTTGTTTCCTCCTCTTCCCAGGCTTAAATGCTGGTTGCTATTTCCAGGATCCACTTCTCTCTGTAGTCTATACATTTTTTCAAAGGGTAATCTCAAATCTCATAAGATTTTAATTAAAATGAATAAGGTGATGATTCCAAAATACATTTCCTTAGTATATGTGTATGTGTATATATGTGCCTTTTAACTTTATACCTGTATAATAGATTATTTTAAAATGATCTGCATTTGTATCTTTTCAGAGTAATTGAATTCTAAATTCCTTTTAAAAGTGATTCTCAAGGCATAATGAGTACCTGCTAGGATATGCTGTAGGATGTCATTACACTTACCATCACTACTGTTGATAATTTGCTCACCCAAATTCAGATTTGTTTGTTCTCAGATCACTTTGTTCATGTTGCATTTGTTACTGTAATTATATAATTTAATTCAGTGTTAAGTGAAATGATGAAATGTGAATATAAGCAGATACGGTTTATTCCTTAGCATGCTTTAGAAATTCTAAACTAAGGTGGTTGCTAACTAAATTATTTTAACTGTGGTGTGAGTATAGGTATATAAGATACGAGAAAAATAAATAATTTAAGAACATAATTTTAATTTGTTCAGAAATGTATTTAAGTCCTCAGTACATTTTAAATAAGAAAACTTAGAAGTCCATAGATGATTTATTTTGAGTATGGATTATGTCGAAAAAGATGACCAATAACTTCAAAGGATTCTGTAAGAAAAGGTGACTATTAACTTTGAATAAATTCAAAGCAAAGACCTTGAACCTATAGCACAATGTTGGTAAATTTAAAATACAACAAGATAATGTGAGTTAGTACACGATGCTTATACTGTGCCTGTGTGCATATGTGCCTTAATGTGTATTTCACCACTTTAAGCAAGTGATAGACAACAAGCACGTTTTTATTGTTTCAGTTAAGAGAGTTTCTACTACATGTTGAACTATTTATAAGATTGCCCTACTTAGATATATTCTAGGTACCTCAAATTTCTCTTTTAATTGTCTTTTTTTTTTTTGAGATTATAGTAGATTCGCATGCAGTTGCATGAAATAATATGAAGATATCCCATGTACCTTTGGCCTAGTTTCTCCCAAAGGTCACACCTTACAAAATTACAGTATTTGAAGATGTTATCTTCCATTCTCCAACTTTTGTTCACTGTCTTTCACATCTATCTTTTCTCCTTTTATTATTTATGAATAACCACATCGACCTAATTATGCAGGCCAGAAACTTAAATTTCATTTGTAAATCCTCTTTTGCCCTCTTCCAAAACTTCTCCTATAGCATAAATCCCTAAAAGACTTACAGATTATCTAACTTTTTAATTATCCAAATAATGTGATTTCTATTTGCTAGCTAGAATTTGAAACTTCCTTTATTTTTCTGGTCTCCTCAACACCCACCAATGAACACACACATACTAATCCACTCTTTCTTATAGAATCCTACTGATAATTCTAATCTGATACTCTCAATGAGGGCCATTTACCTTGCTATTTAAAAACTATTAGTGACTATCATCTTACACATAAATTCCTTAATGAATTCTCTGGCTTTTGCATTGCTTTTCTCTTCCCCCATTTATCAAAATTTCTCTTTTTATTCTTAATATGTTATATGCTGTCTCAACATATTATGTTTATTAAATTTATTGTATTACTCAGCCATCTTATGAAATTGGCTATTTGTTTTTCAAGTTCCCGCTTTAGACTCTAAATTCCTTGTTGATTGACTTTATTTCTATTCACTGTTTACTCTCTAGAGCCTAGGAGAGTGCCTGGAACATATTAGACATAAATGATCATAAGAGACAGGTTTGCCTATAAAGACATTTAATTGAAGAGGTACCTCAAATATGACAATAGCATGGCTATAGCCAGCAGGGGTATAGCATGGTTATATTATTAGGCATAGTTTATCTCCTTCTTCTGAGCACTGATCAAAACTGAGGACAAGTGAATTGTCTAAAGAATTATTTATTCAATAATTTACTAGAATAGTTATCATGTCATTTTCCTGGTATAACTATGTTTGTCTCCCTTATTCTGGAAGACCTAGGGAAAAATGAGATTTATTGATGACCTAAAAAGTGAAGGTGTCTTACAGTTTTCCAGTAGTTGGGAATTTTTTCCCCATCTTATACTATAATGTACCTGAGAGTATACTCCATTCCATTTCTTGACTGTGACTGCAGAGAGACAGAGGGTAGCATCTCATTAAGGAGAAAATGTCCAGGAATTCCATGCAGCAATGATCAGGCAGCCCTTGGGAGGTGTGCATCTGTGTGCTCTTTGTATGTGTGTTCCATAAAGTATGGTTAGAGAGACGAAACTCATCCCGGACTTTCTGCAGACATGGAATCCAATGCCTCTAGCTCTGGACTTTTGTGAAAATAGAAGTGATAATGACCAGTAGAGGGTAGACTGCCAGGTCCTTCCCTGTGTGCTAGTCCTAACTGAATGATTTGGACTTCAGAAAATTTGTTATTTGGTGAAGCAAGAGTAGAGATGGAGACTTGAAGACATTTTGATAGGGTGCAGCATACCTGAGGGCAAGTGAGCCAGGTTAGGAATGAAAACATTACCTCCTTGTGAATGAGGGGTTTTTTGTTTTTGTTTTTGTTTAACCAGGGAAAGTCATACTCAGTGCCTGATTTAATGTTTATACTCTCACTTTATAATTCCTTCACCTTCCTCAAAATGTCCCAACCCATTAATTAAGAAAGCCACATACTTGTTCCTTTCCAAAGGCACTGTGGGACAACTTAATATAGGAACACTGTGGCCTGCTTTACTCAACCTCTTGACTGTGACTGTAAAGAAAGAGTAGCCTTGCCAAGGGGAGAATGTTCAGAAGTTACAGGAAGTTACTATCACATAGTACAGTGAGCACTGGTTCCTGGGAAGGAAGAGAGAAAGCATTCAGTACTGCAAAGCAGCTTCCATGTAACAGATTTGCAGATTTTTTAAAAATCCACTTTCTGTCACTAAGTTCAGGTCTCACATATAATTTAATTTTAGATGTTTGCTGAAATGCTATAATGAATTATTTTTCATATAGAAAGTTTCTTTTTGGTACTCTATCTAAAATTCTATATCTATAGCCAATTTTTAAACTTCCTTGTTGATAAAGTCTCATTCTAGTCAAAAGGGTTAAACCAGTTCTTAACATAGACGGAACCTCCAACAAATTGACAGTATAACCACAATGAGCTTTAATAGCTACCTCCAACAATACCTACATTTATTTACACACAAATGCATTGCTGTAGAGTCTTTTCTATGCTAACATGTTTAGGCCAAGATTATCTATATGGAATAATAATGTTATTTTATGTTTGTTTAGCAATTTAAAAAGATAGTGTCGAAACAGTGTTATATATTAGCACAGAGGATTGGCAAGCACATAATTAATCCTTAGGTACTATAAAATGCAATTATAATTGCTAACGTATAAAATATATTTAAAATATTACATTATGCTTCATACTACCTAAGAAGTTGTATGGGCTCACAAAGGTCATGGTCTTAAAAGTTGCATTGCAGGATAGAAAATAAAAGATTTCACATCTCAAAACATATTAATATTTCTATCATTGTTTTCTTTCAGTATAACCGTTCTGGGAATGGAAAGCCATTTAATAAAAACTATAATCTGTTTGAGGCTTATCATTTTAATGTGAAGATTGATTCTCTGCCAAATGATATAAGTTGAAGTAATAGTCACTTGCAAAATCATTAGATTAAAAAACAAGTTGAATGCGGTAAGCAGATTTGTCAAAACTCAAAGCATTAATTTGAAACATAGCTATTTTTAGAGATGCATAGAAAACACGGGCTTCAACATTAAGGCACCTTAGATGTTGGATTTTTAAGAACTAAAGTCTCCTTGAGTTTAAAATGTTATAACTTAGGTAGGCTCAGTAAAGAAATATAAGGAGAAGTTTTCAAAAGGAGGATAATGTGCAATATAAGTCAATAAGCATCCAGAACAAACATAATTTACTCAGATACAGAAGCTGATTTCAACAAGTTCAACTAGAATAATCAAGACGAAGTGTCTAGGTTGCAAGCTTAGGCACTAGCAAGACGTTGGATCAATTAGAAAACACAACAGGAGGAAACCCCAGGCAGCAGTTACATTCTGCAGAACGCAATACAGTGCCAACAGGAGCTAGGAAGGAGCATAGGGTCTAGTCTTGTTCTCGGGGGGAATGTGAACTAAGTGGAGTAACCAGGGAGCTTAGCCTATGAGAGGGTTTCCAGTTAGAGGTTAAGTAATTGCACAAAGCTACTGGAGCAAAAGGAAAATGATTGTTTTACACAGTTACTCAAGTCTTGCTTCTAGTTAATTGAATCTCAGGTCTTGGGCCCTTTCCAAATGTATGTTTTATGCCTATACCATCAATAAACATATTGAAAAAATAAATAGAATTAATATTAAATGAAGTAATTAAAATAGTCTTAATCAATACAATCTAGATACGGAAGATAACAACACTAAACAAAGTATGCTTAGTTTGATTGAAATGTAATGGGATCTATTTTTTAAAAATCTAAAGTGCATAATAAAATATTCTAAATACTGTGAAGATAATAAAGGTATAGAAAATCACCACATGAAAAATGTTAGGAAGTAATTTGTAAAAAATTAAAATGTAGCAGTTGAAACCAGATTTTTTTTTCTTTTTTTTTTTTAAGACAGAGTCTTGCTCTGTTCCTGGAGTGCATTGGCTCTTTTTGACTCACTGCAACCTCTGCATCCCGGGTTCAGGCAATTTTTCTGCCTCAGCCTGCCAAGTAGCTGGCATTACAGGCATCTGCCACCATGCCCAGATGATTTTTGTATTTTTAGCAGAGAGGTGGTTTCACTGTGTTAGCCAGGCTAATCTCAAACTCCTGACCTCAAGTGATCTGCCCGCTTCAGCTTCCCAAAGTTCTGGGATTACAGGTGTGAGCCCCCACGCCTCTCCTGAAACCAGAATTTTTTAAACTAAACATATTAATATTAGTCAAATAGGTAAACACATATATTCAAAATAATAATTAGCACAAAAAGATACAATCAATTAAAATAATGAGGTCATTTTAAAATAACAAGTTGGTCCAAATGTTGTGGGTTATTGTTAAGCTGATAAAAGTGACAATTTAGGAGATTAAAAGAGAAAATAAAAGAGATTATTTAAAAAAAACAGTTTAGGATATTAAATAAGAAGAAAGCTTGTTACACTTTTTGTTTACTACCAGGAACTTCCAGGCTCAAGTAGATGCCAGAGCTCACATTCTTACAGGTCTAAAGCTCAGGACAGGTGCTAGTCTACAAAATGCTTATATCAAAAATAAAAAGTATCTTGCTCTAGGCATTTGGCTTAGTGGGCAATGATGTCTTTGTGTAAAAAACAAAAAGTGGTCTCTTCGTTTGAACCAATGCCTGCTATCTTAGATGGGGGGATAAGAATGTAATCCACAAGGCTGGTAGATGGTGGCCTATATTTCAGTCAAAATCAGCACTTTGGAACTAACTGCACAGCCTTCTACTGTTGCTTCTAAAGCAGGACTTTGGGCATCAACTCATGATATAAGTCTCAATCCTTTATCCAATTTTATTTGTGAGAGAAGGTAAACAGCTTATTGGAAAACTTCCCAGGGGCAACATTCTCTCCCAAGGACACATAAGTGACAGTGGCTTAGCGGACAAATAACTAGAGAAAAAAAAAGTAGATAAAAAATGAGGAATTAAGAGCACAGGACAGTGGTGAAATGCAATGCTGAGTATAAATTCAATCTATTTTAATGGATTAATAATGAAATCTCAAACTTTGGATGGCTAAATACAAGATTTTGCATGTCTGCTTTCCATACTAGACTCAAATATCTGAATAGCAAATTTGTTCTATTAATATCTCTGGTCCTGAAAACTAGTTTAGTGTCTGATACATAATAATATATTATGTTTGGTAGCAAGTATTAATAAAATGATGGAAAGATGATAGATGCAGGATAGATTAGATAAATAATAAACAGATAGATGGGTAGGTAGGTAAATACATACATTGAGATCACGATTAATTCAGTGAAGTTTGAGCCTTCCTCTTGGGCCAGAAAAAAGGGTTAAAGTTGTGCTTCGATTTTTGTAGTGGAGTTCTATTTTAAGTGATCTACAATTCCATTAAAAAATAAGTTTTATGTATTTAACTTTTTGAAACCCTATTTTGTTTTGAAAAATTATCTTTTATTTAGAAGGATTTAGGACTTGTTTGGAGTAAAAATAGGTAACAATTCTGGAACCCTAGTACACTCTTCAAAGCTTTTAATTGTATTTTTTCCAATTCATTTTATTCTTCACTTAACAAAATTTTGTTAAATGTTTACTATGTGTTACATTCTACAGAGACTCAAGGAGCTCTCAGTCTAGTGACTTTGACAAACAAGGCAATATATTTGACACAGAGAATACTCTATGACAAAATTTGTGCTTGGTATGTTACAGGAAGAGAGAAGACAAGGGAAAGAGGGAACCTGGGAGAGAATTCCTAAAAGAAATAGACACCTTGAATTTTGGCTCTTTAGTGGTTATCCAAGTGAAGAAATATATAGACAGTAAGACATTGTAGGACAGCAAAACATGCTCACACAAGCTCAAAGGAGATTTAGGTCAGTACATTAGAATGCTTGGCCCAGAGGAGAGCTGGAAGGAATGATCCTGAGAGGCTGGAACCTACCTCAGCACAGATTTTCCAAGACATACTAAGGACTTTGTTGTGTATCTTGAAAATAATTGAAAACTCTGAATAAGTTTTAAAGTATGGATACGTCATAATAAGAATACATTTTTAAAATGTAGCCCTGGTGGGAGCAGTGCTAGAGGATGAATTGTAGAAAAAGGAGACTGGGAGCATGGAGACATTGATTTAAAACAGCAGTTCAGCATATGGACAACTACAAGCAGGAGAAATGGAATTGAAAAACAATTTAAGGAAATAGAGCCAAATGGTTTCTTGATTGCTTTGACGTGGACATAATCTTATAACTTGAATAACAGATTTTATTATATTGACATCCACAAAGTTTAGAAACACAGGAAAAAGAACAGATTTTGGTAGTATGTATAAAGTAAGATGATGAGTTTGAGTTCTGAGTTCAAAATACTTGGAAGATATCCAGGTTAAGATGTCCTGTGGACAGTTTGATATAGGTCTTTCACTTATAAAAAACTTGGAGAAAATGTATAATTGACACACGCATAGTAGTTGAAGTTGTGGATGACTTTCCTTCCTATTACCCAATGTAAAAACCTTTGTTAATTGGCTACAGTTACTTTCTACATTTAGGTTTCATTCTATTTTCCAAATCATTCATCTTTACAATAACAAATGGTATGACAATGCCTGTAACTAGCAGACTAGAGATGGTGGGTAAGAGATAGTGTTAGAATCATTTAAATTTCCATAGTATATAGGATATACAACAATTTATACTGGGAAAGGACTGAAATTTTTTCTTCATGATGCAACTTATGGTCACACTGTCAGCCAGCATCCAAAACTACTTCCAGAGTATGACTGCCCTAATGGCTTGACTCTTGCTGCCATTAATATGGGCTTGCTTGGTGGTCCTCTGACAGCGTCACTGCCTAATGACAGCTCTCTGACTTACCTGTCTGGTTTCTCTGCTCACTGTTAATCTTCAGCCCATTGGCTTGATTCCCTTGATTCTGGAGTTGATGTTGTTGGAATAGATAAATACGTGTGTCTCACCATCCATTCATTTTGAGTCCTTGACACATAACAGATGCCCAGACCATGTAAGCAATATCTTAGCAAAGTATCAGAAAACTAGAAGAATTTTTTATAATCAGGCTGACTTTGACAGTGATTAACTAGATTCAAGTTTCTTGTCCAGACCTGGTATCCATGAGAACCAATTATTTTATCTGTCAAGCTGAGTTTTAATTAATCTTAATTGAGAAGTTTTCTCCTCAAAGTTTCTAGAAATTCTTGTCATATATCTAGCAGTCAGGTATATTCTCCTACAACTAAAAAGTTAACCATACCTAACCATATCATTTAACAAATAAATAAGAGAGAAGCAGAATTTGAAAAACATGAATGACAACACAGAGCAAGAAAAGGAGACACATATACACAAATGATGCCTGCAATAACGTTAAAAAAAGATCAGGAAACAAAGCAATTGTAGGATTAAAACAAGAGGTAAGAGGTGAACAACCAAGATGATAGAAGATAGAAGGAAGAGAAAAATATGCATGTTTTAAAGTCAAACACTTGCTTTGATTCTTTTAACATCAAAAACAACAATTCTGCTTTGACCGATTAAAAACAAACTGGGTCAGCATTCCCCAGTAGATATCTGTATCTATTTTATCTTCAAAGATAGTTTCAAATATTTTGCCTGGGGAAAAAAAAATCCATTCCAATTTTAGTTCCTGTTTTTTGAACATATTATCTTACATCATTTGAGATGGAATTGCTTCCTTACTATTTTTATGTACTTATTAGTCAATCATTAAATGGTATACTCAGTCTTTCACAAGCATTTTTCAGGTGAACATTCAAATAAACCAGTGATTATTATGCCAAATATCATGAAAGTAAATGATCTAGATTTTCTTTCTTATTTCTCTTTTATAAGATATAATGAAATATTGATTATTTGTATATGGGAAAATACTTTTAGGTCCCAAATTATCTAGGGTAATCCAGTTCCTATGCTAGCCATATGAAATATTTCCTCAGTACAGCATCGTTTAAAACTTGCTGTCCATTTAAAGTGACTCAACTGGGCTCTGAAACCCTGGATTTATTGCCAGGCTACTATAATCTGCTCTCATTTGCACATGGTGAGGACAACCCACCTTAACAGTGATGTATACTTTGTCTTGCCAATGGTATGGACTGGGACGGGTGTAAGAAATGTTCTTGGGGAAAGCGTGCTATTTCCTGGCTCTCTATTGACTATTATATTCTTAAGTATACGTAAAAGCACTTGAGTGAGCAGTAATGCAGAGGTCATTAAAAATAAAGCAGAGCCTGTAATCCCAGAACTTTGGGAAGCTGAGGCGGGTGGATCACTTGAGGTCAGGAGTTCGAAACCAGCCTGACCAACACGGAGAAATCCCGTCTCTACTGAAAATGCAACAATTAGCCATGCATGGTGGCAGGCACCTGTAATCCCAGCTACTCATGAGGGTGAGGCAGGAGAATTGCTTGAACCCAGGAGGCAGAGGTTGCAGTGCGCCAAGATCGCGCCACTGCACTCCAGCCTGGGCGACAGAACAAGACTCTGTCTCAAAAAAATAAATAAATAAAATAAAGCAGAATCTGGAAGAGTGACGTGGACTTTCTAATTGTTCCTGAGTGATTTGAAAATATAATACAAGCATAACTACTAGAAAGATTTGCAGATAGAAGGGCTATTTATTTACTCTCCATCCCACTTCCAGATTCTCAATTAAGAGTAACATCCTTCTACAGACTGTGTTTGTGCCATTCATCCCAAGATGTTACATAACAGGCAGTGATTTATTAAAGTTAAACCTATTCCTTAATTCATGCCAGCATTTGCATGTATTTCCCACAATAATTAAAAATAAACACAATACATTTCGGAATTTAAACATTATAAGCACTTACATTGGTTATTTACCATGGCTTGTCTATTAGTCCTGTTCTAGAGTTCCAGAAAGCATACTACATACTTTGCATATTTTTGAGTTATTACCCACCCAAATACTAAAATTACTTTAACATGAATTTCCATGGATTACTGTCTAAAGAGGGGGCCAATTGTTTAGAAAATATAGTAAACTTTGAATATGAGTAACATTGGAAAAAACTGAAAAACAAATCAACTCTCTGTTATACTATTTTAAAAGATCGTATCATAGTTGAAGTATTGATAGAGCTGCAAGGATATTTTGATGGGCCTTGGAGATTCAGAGATTCCTGTGTATGAGTAAAATAATATAAATTCAACACCTATTGTTACTATATGTTCCTAAAACAGTGAAAACCAACTGAAAACAGAAGTTTGATTTACTTAAATAGTTAACAAAAATTTATTGCAAGAGATATTTTTCACTGAATTTACAGTTTCAAGGAACATGGTACAAAACATAGTGCCATCAGCTTTGTCTAAACATTAAATAGGTGCAAATACACAAAGATTAAGAAAAACTGAGGGAGCATACTTTACAACATAAATTAGAGTACTATAAATATATTTTATGTACATTATACATACTCTTAAGACATCATTTTAATATACAGCATATATTGTATTGATTTTCAAACTATTCAGTGCTTTAATAATATTATATATCAGAAACTTAGGGATTTATTTGCATCATTACACTTACAGTAAATGATTTCAAACCAGTGAGGCCATATATCGACCAGTTTATTTCCACCAGTTAAATAGCCATGTACCCACATAGATGAACACTTACGCATATAGCAATAGTTTTCACAAGAGTATTGTTTTTCCCATTATGGTGATGACTAGAAGAGAGGTTGCAAAGGGATGACAGTAGGGTGTGGGGAAAGCAGTGAAGGAAAGAGCGCATGGGGTAAAGATGGGAAAGCGAGATGGCTAGGATGAAGAACAGAAGCTGGAATGATTGGCATCTGAGGAGGAGCAACAAAAGTTGGCTGGTTCCCAGGACAAAGCCTCGGTCCTACTGGTCCTACTGAGAGCTGAGGTAATGAGGTTCTGGTGAGAGCTGGGATTTGGGAAAGAAACTGTTGGTGTGGCTGAAGCACTTTAAAGGTTCCTGCAGCTGCGGCTGCAGCGGCAGCTGCAGCAGCTGCAGCGTGCTGCTGCAAGACAGTGTGATGGATAGTGGTTACAGAGGTAGAACATAAGGACTGCTGCAAAGGCAAAGGCTGCAGAGGTGTGCTAGGAGGTGGGAGGGCAGCTGAAGGAAAGGTAAATTTAACCTTGTTGGCCAGCATGTTTGGCTGTAGAATGTGCTGGTAGACCTCACATGGTACGTTTTTGAATTTGTCATGGTTTTCTAGTGGGATCAATAATGCTTGCTCTGGTAAAGCTAATGGAGCCAGGATTTGCTCAGTTGTTACAAAGGTATGACCACTCACATGTGCTTCCTTGAATGGTAATGGTGGTTGTGTGTTAAGGATTCCTGAATTACAACGCAGCCACTCAGTTGGCGTCTCATTCATCCTTCCTTGTGGAAGGGCCTCAGCCAGTTCATAATGGCAAAGATAGGATTTAGGCGGTGACTGTCTAAAGTTCCGTTCAATATTAGGCACCTTAAGAGGAATTTGCTTTTCATTAATATTTATATTTTCACTTCTTTCTTTGTGTTCAAGCAAGGTATTGTCAAGTGCTTCTTTTGTTGGAGCACTAGCTATATAGACAGATGTGGTGGGATCATTAGAAACATCTGACAATTCACCAGAAGTGGTCTCCATTTCTAAATGCTCAGTTTCACCATTGGTTTCAGAAGGAAGGAGATTGCTAGGGTGGAAAGACAGTTTGTTTCTTAATTGGTTTGTTTGTTCTGAGTTCATTTCGATTTTTGCAACTTCCTGTGGTTTCATTTTCTCTTTTTTGTCTTCACTTATTAACCTATCCAGAGGACTTAAGGAAGAATTGTCTTTCATGGGATAATCTGTATTTTCTTTGAGTTCTAAAGTTTCAAATCCGGGATGGAATCTGCCTCTTTTTCGCCTCCGTTTCTTTTTAGGTTTACAGGGAGCAACTGAAGTACTTGGTGGCCTCAAAAATTCTTCTGGTAAATGATTCTGTCGATTCAAACTTTCATCTGAAGAATAAGAATGTGAATGTTGTCTACGTTTTCGATAGAATCTTTCTGATTCATTCATGACAGAATTGTAACCTCTTTTAACAGCCTGATTCTGACTCACGCATTTCATATCATGTTGAAGAACTAAGCTTCTGTGATCCTGACTACAACTTGACATTTTGGTTTTCCAACAACAGTAAGTTCTAGAATATGTTAAATTATGTTTCCCAGAATGTATCATTCTTGGATTTGATTGTCCATTGAAAAGTATTGTGTTCTTTTTACACTGGTTTTTAGAACCGATAGTATCATAAGTGTTGTATTCGGTATTCCATGTTTTACACATTTCTTCATTGTCACTTAAGGATATGGATTCTGATTTGGGCCTTTTATCAAGTAGCTGATGTGAGTCTAATAATTGCTCTGCAGCTAAATACTGCTTTTCTGAAATTGGTTCCAGTAGATATTTCCCAGCATTCTCAGTGTAACTACTCTCTGCTTCCATTTTGCAGCGAGTTTCTGATTCTTTGGTTTTCTCCATATGATGATGCTGGCATAACTTTTTTCTTTTTTTCTTTCTTCTACTTTTATGGAACCAGTATTCATGAGTCTCTTTCAACCTTATTTTGTTGTATTTTTCATCTAGAGTGCCCTGTTTTATTTGACTTTTAGTAAAATTATACTTTTCTGTTTCTCTGATCTTACAGGAAATATTTTTATACCTCTGACCCATATTCTCATTTTTTCCAAAATTACAACTACTGGAGAGAATATCATCAGCCGAAAGAGGAGTGACTTGGGTGTGTTTATTTTTGCTACTTCCAATTTCATAATCAGTGAGTCCTTCTGTAGATACATCCTTGCAATCTGAAACTGGTCCCATGCAAATATCTTCTTGCTTCTGCTGAGAACAAAGATCATTTAAAGCTGGCTTATTTTTATCTAGATTATTATTTACTTTAGTAGACTTGAAGTCAAAACATAGAGGATTACAGCTATAGGAAATTGATGGTTTAGTAGTTGTATAAACCAGCATTTCTGATGGCCACTGAAGAACTGTAGATCTGTGTTTGTTAAGGACAGGTACAAATGGCTCACATTGTCTTTTGCAGAAATTTGTTTTCTTATTTATAGTTATACTAACCTCTTCAGTATTTGAAGGGGCCACTGTCTTGGGATCATTTTTATTTTCAGCCTCAGTTGCGGATGCCTCGTTATGCTTAACATTTTCCTCTGTGGTAGCTTGCACAGATATGCAATCATTAGACATGTCAAGAACTGTGGATTTATTTCCTAACAACTCAGAACTGTTACCACTCACAGGTATGTCTTCATTAATAACAACACCCTCCAGTGGTATTTGATCTGCTAATGGGACTGAATTTTGACAATTATCTGCATCAGAAGATAACTGAAGTTGAAGTTTGCAAAATGAAGGTAATAATAATGTATCTTTTTCACTAGAGACTTCTTTTATCTCTTGAGTTTGAACAGTTTCTTTGTCTGTGCACATTGCCTCTGGTGGGTGAAAAGAGTTAGTTTTCTCTTCAGAACTCAAAAGTACATCTGTTGGTGACGATAGTTGAAGATGACAAGCACTGGGGACAAATCTACTTTTTCTGCTAAATCCTTTTCCCACTGAGGCATCATCACTGTATTCAGAGAACGCTGCAGCGGAGGACTCTAGCTTCATGGACGCTTTCTTTGGAAATGCAAAAGAAAAGCCGATTTTGTGTCTGTGAATCCCCTGGGCTTGATCCCCTACTTGGTTATTTTTTGCTGTATAATTATTTGCACTTTCTGGATCCTCAGCAACAGTGGTAGCATCTTTACTATTCTCTTCACTATGAATCAAAGTATATTTGAAATCATGCTGGTTATTAACTGAATCCACAACAACTCGTTGGGAAATTTCATTTTTACAGTTTTCTCTCACAGTAACAGTTGTTGATTTGAACATGGGGCCACTTCCAGGAGCACTAGAGAAAGAAACAGAAGTGTGTGTTAAATAGCACACTTTTGAGAAAAACATAGTCAAGCACTTACATCTTTAAAAATTCATTAAAATATTTTTTTCAAATTTTTAAATCATTGTAACAGAATTGCCTTCATATGGTGTAAGTACTTTCCATGGTGCCACAGTATCATTTATTTGTTTGTTACTGTTTGGAATAACTTGGAAATATTGTCCTGAAGTTGCTTTTATAGCTGTTAAGACCAATGCTGAGGATATATTCTTAACCAGTGTTATCTGACCAAAATTTTCTACCTTCATGGTCTCTTCAGTGATATTTTAGAGTGTTGTATTGTCTAAGGTAAAATTACTTTTGATTCACAAATACTTAATATCATTGATGTTATATGGCAAATATGATGAAAGTTCTAAACAAAACCCTTAATCATGACATCAGAAAAGCTGGGAATTCAGTTGAACAATTCAATTCACCCAGCATTCACCAAGAGTCTACTATAGCCCGATTCGTATGGGCAAAGGTAACTAAGAGATACTACTAGCTTGATGAGAGCTTTGACTCTTTTGAAATTGTTAGTCTCAATATTTAAAATTATCCTGAAGTTACACATTATATCATAACATGCAGTAAATGCAGGATAAAAGACAATTCCCTTAAAATATAATTTATTTGGAATTACATTACACTGTAGTGAGTTCTGATGAAAAGAACTATACTGACAAACACATAAATATAAGAAAACCCTAAACCTTATCCTTAACATAACAGAACAGAGTATGAAGAAAATTCTTGCTATTCTAAAATGTCAGTGTTTTAGATACTATAAGTGGACAAGAAAATTTTAGTTGGACATTTCCTTTATCTAACCACTAACACAATGTATTGCTTCATTGTTCTATCTGCTAAGTAACAGAACGACTTTCTTTTCCCATCTTTTGAAGCACAAAATTAATTGAAAAACCATGTATGTATGGCTGTGTGTATAATGTAAAACATGTGCTTTATACAGAAGATAATACTTTAGATAAGCAGTGTTGCTTTTTTGTGTTTATCATTATTAGCTCTAGTTCACTTAATATATCATAATTTATATTTGCAAATGCTATTTATAGAGCATTAAGTTACATAGGTTTCATGATTCTCTATAGTTAAAATTTGTATAATTTTTTACGCATTACCATAAAATGTAAACATACCTGATTTGTGAAACTGAACAGCAGTAACGTCTGTTTTGAACAGTTCCAAGTAGGATTCCAAATACGTATACATTTTATTTTGTCTTTTACAAATTTGGCATCTCTAACAATGTTTCGATGTGTCAATGTATCACATAATATTATTCAGCAAAAAGTAGATTTGGAATGAAGTAATTTTTGTATAGACAATAATAAAAGAGAACTTATTTATTGGAGAAACAAAGACTACTTTTAAAAGGTCTTCTTTTTAATAGCTTTGCCCTGGCTTGAATTGTAAAGTCTGAAATACAATACTGTTCACACCTAATAGCTGGTCACAGTTAGAAGCAGGCCAAAGTTTTTTTTTTTTTTTTTTTTTTGAGACGGAGTCTTGCTCTGTCACCCAGGCTGGAGTGCAGTGGCCGGATCTCAGCTCACTGCAAGCTCCGCCTCCCGGGTTCACGCCATTCTCCTGCCTCAGCCTCCCAAGTAGCTGGGACTACAGGCGCCCGCCACCTCGCCCGGCTAGTTTTTTGTATTTTTTAGTAGAGACGGTGTTTCACCGTGTTAGCCAGGATGGTCTCGATCTCCTGACCTCGTGATCCGCCCGTCTCGGCCTCCCAAAGTGCTGGGATTACAGGCTTGAGCCACCGCGCCCGGCCGAAGCAGGTCAAAGTTTAAGAGTTGTGAGCCTCTAACAGCCCAGTTACAGTTTATTCACAGCACACTTAATGTTGGTCTGCTTCTCAAGCAAAATTCTTATCCTTTTTTAGAAAAGGAATCTTAAACATAATTTTAAATAGAAGTTCTCCAAATTTTCATTTTAAAAAGTATCTCTAAAATCTCTTTTTGTCAAAAGGTTCATAAGATACTGCCTTGCTCTCTTCCTCAATCAAATATTTTACCCTAAATCAAGAAATGGGATAGCTTTCAACTAAGATAGCTTAAATAACAACATAAAGTTTATTTTTTTAATCCAAAATTACAGTAATTTTGGCTTTTTATTGAAATGTGCATTAAACAGTTGTTTGCATAAAATTCTAATTCAAATTACTGTTTACAGCCTACAGAAGGCCATGAAAACATGTCTGCCTTATTCTGGGTACAGAAATAAATAGATTTGTGCCCTTTATTTCTGACTCCCCCTATACCCCTTTTTTGGTCATGTTTTAAGAAAACATACGATTTCATTGGATACTCACCATACAGTTTCCTTTCTTAGCTCAGCCAGCTTGTGCAGGCGTTGGAGTGCCTTTTCCTGTTTTCTTTCATCTTTCCTGGATTTAGATGCTACATTTCGAGCAAATTCCCTTTGTTTCAGTTCCTTGAGCCTCTGTTGAAAAATGTTGGAAATGGTTAATTATATTTTGGTCTATAGCAGTAAGTAAAGTTTCATTGTTATTGTTGAAATTTTCCAATGCATCATCTTTGACCTCATTGAAAGGTAAACACAACATTCATGACAATCCACTTCTAACAAAAATATTTTCTTGTACTTTGGCTAGTGAAAAAGCCAAAGCATATTATTACATCATAGTAAAATTTATATCTATGCCTTAGGCAAATTGGAATTGAAAACTTTAATGTCTTCATATTGATTGTTTCCTGCTGTTTCTCCGTGTAATTCAGATGAAGCATTTGTGTCTTATAAATCCCAAATTTCCAAAAAAATTCAACTTGCTTATATATTTGAGTTACATACAATACGTTTTCTTATATTTTGATGTACAGCGTATTAGAAAGTTATCTGGTCCTTTGCGTTTATGTTCGTGTATGTGTGTGTATGTGTGTGTGTTTGTGTGTGTTTAAGTGAAAAGTATATTAGGAAAGCAAATGAATAAAGAATGGCTACTCCATAGGCAGAGCAGCCCTTTTTGTGTGTTCTGAGAGTGCATTATTTATGTTAATCCGTTAAGACAAATGATCTCTCCTGATGTGATTTAAAACAACCCCTTCTCTCAAGCAGCAGGCACATTTCAAGATATTGGAAGAAAATTAGTACTGTTTTTCTAGAAATTCTTACTACATTGGGTATTATCTTTCATCTGTGTTAAAGAAGTTCATTTTCTGGGTTGATGGCAAGAAAAACAGCATGCCAACTCGAACATAATTGCTAAATAGCCATGTGTGTGGCATAATTTTAGAGACATCAAAATTGTCTCGTGTGCCAAATATTTTCACTATGTACTTTCATGATGTGTACAGTTATTAAAAATAATAAAAGTACTATTTTCCCTAATGGTTCATGTTGTTATGCAATTGTAATATGTCAGAATCTTGAGTAGGACTCACTTACACTAGTGATATAATGTGGCTGTGTCCCCACCCAAATCTCATCTTGAATTGTAGCATCCATAATTCCCATGTGTGGTGTGAAGTACCCAGTGGGAGGTAATTGAATCATGGGGGTGGGTCCATACTGTCACTGAGATAGTGAATGAGTCTCATGAGATCTGACGGTTTTATGAAGAGGAGTTTCCTTGCTCATGCTCTCTTGCCTGCCTCCACGTAAGACATGACTTTGCTCCTCCTTTGCCTCCCACCATGATTGTAAGGTCTCCCCAGCCATGTGCAACTGTGAGTCAATTAAACCTCTTTCCTTTATATATTACCCAATCTCCGATGTGTCTTTATTGGCAGCATGAGAACTAACTAATACGGTAAATTGGTGCCGGGTAGTGGGGTGCTACTCTAAAGATACCTGAAAATGTTGAAGTGACTTGGGAACTGGGTAACAGGCAGAAGTTGGAACAGTGTGGAGGGCTCAGAAGACAGGAAGATATGGGAAAGTTTGAAACCTCCTAGAGACTTGTCAAATGGCTTAGACCAAAATTCTGATAGTGATATGGATAATAAAGCCCAGGCTGAGGTGGTCTCAGATGGAGATGAGGAACTTGTTGGATACTGGAATAAAGGTTACTCTTGTTATGCTTTAGCAAAAAGACTGATAACATTTTGCCCCTGCCCTAGAGATTTGTGAAATTTTTTGGAAGAAACTTCTAAGCAGCAAAGCATTCAAGAGGTGATTTAGGGGCTGTTAAAAGCATTCAGTTTTATGTATTCACAAAGTTAGGGTTTGGAATTAGAACTTATGTTTAAAAGGGAGGCAGAACATACAAGTGGAAAATTTGCAGCCTGATGATGCGATAGAAAAGAAAAACCCATTTTCTGAGGAGAAATTCAAGCTGGTTGCAGAAATTTGCATAAGTAACAAGGAGCCAAATGTTAATGGCCAAGATATTGGGGAAAAACATCTCTGGGGCATGTCAGGGTTCTTCACAGCAGTCCGTCCCATCACAGGCCCAGAGCATTGGGAGGAAAAAGTAGTTTTGTGGGTCAGACCCAGAGCCTTGTTGCTTTGTGCAGTCTCAGGCCTTAGTGCCCTGCATCCTAGCCGTGGGTAAAAGGGGCCAATGTACAGCTCAGTTCATTGCTTCAGAGGGTGCAAGTCTGAAGTCTTGGTGGCTTCCACATGGTGTTGAGTCTGTGGGTGCACAGAAGTCAAGAATCAGGGTTTGGGAACCTCTGCCTAGATTTCACAGGATGTATGGAAATGCCTGGATGTCCAGGCAGAGGTGTGCTGCAGGGGCAGAGCCCTCATGGAGAACCTCTGCTAGGGCAGCGCAGAAGGGAAATGTGGGTGGGAGCCCCCACATAGAGTCCCCACTTGGGCACTGCTTAGTGGAGCTGTGAGAAGATGGCCACTGTTCTCCAGACAGCAGAATGGTAGATCCACTGACAGCTTACACCATGTGCCTGGAAAAGCCACAGACACTGAACACCAGCTCGTGAAAGCAGCCGGGAGGAGATCTTTCCTGTGCTGTTCTAGTGATAGTGAATAAGTCTCATGAGATTCAATGGTTTTATAATGGGAAGATCCCCTGCACATGCTCTCTTGCCTGCCACCATGTAAGACATGACTTTGGTCCTCCTTCACTTTCCGCCATGATTGTGAGGACTCCCCAGCCATGTGGAACTGTGAGTCAAACCTCTTTACTTTATAAATTTCCCAGTTTCTGGTATGTATTTATTAGCAGCATGAGAATGAACTAATACCACTAATTACATTTTAACAAACTAATTGGATAAAGTTTTAATAAATACCTTATACATATGCACTTATGTGTACCAGGAGCTTAGAACAATACCTAGTCTATAAAATTTCTGTTTCATAAATAGTTTTAAATTATTGTGTAGTTCATTTAGAATCTCCAAATTATAAATGTTCCATCTATTTTAAAAAGTTCATCACTATGAATAAATAATAGTAGGCTACTGATGATTCTGGATTGTAAATCTGAATTTCCCCAATGTAGCATGAGGTAGCTCAAGTGACATATAACACTGACATAGTTTAAGCTTCAAATGATCTCTAATATTTAAATTGACATGATTTATAGAAAGAGTCTTTGTATGTGTATATATCTATATATTTTTGAATTACACAAAGATATTTCAAGAATGCTCATTTGCACGGACATATTTGTATAGGATAAGACTTTTCAGAGAAGAATTTAGATGAAAGATAAATCATGTCATAAATGTCTCAGTTGTATAGATATTTCCCAGAAAGGAAAACTTTGAAATCATTTCCTTAATATGACTATTAAAATGGCTATAATTTTATAATATGCATTAAATGATTAATTGATATTCATAAAACAGTTGTAGAATTACAGTATAATAGGTCAAGAATATTTTACTCATAAATTTTAGGTATACAGGGTCTTGGTCACTTTTATTTCTTAAAACCTTAAAGTAATATGAAAACTCATTCAATAGATAATTATTGAGCACTAGCAGCAGTCACTCTGATAAATGACCAAGATTTTTTTTTTTTAATTAAAGAAAATATTTTTACTTTCATTGTGTGTTTCTATGAGTGTATATGTGGGCAAGTGTTGTATATTTTACAGAAATAAGGAGTGAACATATACATTAAGAGATAACAGCAATCACTGGTTGGAATATTCTTACAGTGCCATGTATGAAGAGAGAGAAGTGCTCAAGAAAACCCTAAAGACAGCTACTTGGTAAAAGTGATATCTGTGCTGGGTTTTTAGGAATACAAATATTAACTAGAAAAAAGGGTTGGATGTTGAGGATGAGAGTGTATATCAGGAACCATGAACAGCTTTGTACAAACACAGGAATCTAAGTTTTCTAAATTAAGATGTAAAAGAAGTAAAGTACCAGGTGAAATAAAGCAAGAAAGAGTTTTAATACCAGAGCTATTCAGCAAATGATCTTTGATTATTAGTTATAAATAGTTTTATTCTAAGAAGTACAGATAATTTATTTCCTACTGGTTCTTTAGAAAAGCTCCAGTCAACAAACCAAAAAGACAGACTTTACTGTTTTTGATAAAATCTTTAGTATAAAAGTTAATTGTTATTACATACTCACACACACACACACACACATATAATACACATATATAATACATAAAATACATGTAATAATCAATGGTTAAAAATAGTGGGTTTAAATTTCATTGGTAAGATAAAAGTGCAATGCTTCTAATGAAAAACAAACTGTATTTTCCAAAGAAAGCATGCAAAAATGCCAGGACTTTCACTATTTACTGTTTCAAAGCAACCATTGAGGTTTACAAATAATCTGGTTTCATTGACATAATCATTGAATATTGAGGAGTCAGTCAATTATTAAATGCCAATACTATTGTTATTTGTAATATAAGTGACCGATAGACATGGCTGGAAGCAGCTCCAGATTTAGATAACTGTGCCTATTTAAAATGTAAATTTAAAGAGGAGAGGCTAGATGATAGACTAGAAGTCTCCACCAATCATCTTCCCCCACCCCACAAGGATAACAATTTTTCCACACAAAAAAAGGCACCTTCATAAGAACCAAAAATGAAGTGAGCACTCACAGTACCTGGGTTTAACTTCATTTCACTTAAAGAGGCACTGAAAAAGTAAGATAAACAGTCTTGAATAGCCAATGCCTCCCTTCTCCCAACCCCCCAGAAGTGGCCATTCTGCATGGAGAGAAAAATCTGCGCACTTGAGAGAGTGAGAGAGAAACAATTGTGAGACATTATGTTGAAATGAGTGCTTTCTTGTCACAACAGAAAGCAAAACCTAACCGAACTCAGCTGATGCTCACCTATGGAGGTAGTATTTAAACCAGCCCTAGCCAGAGGGGAATGGACTATTACAGCAGTTGGAACTTGAGTTACTGCAAGCCTTGCCACCTTGGGCCAGAGTGCTCTGGGGCTCTCAATAAAGTTCAGCTTTATTTATTTAATCCTTATTTATTCAACTCATGGCAGTCTAGGCTGCAACTCTTAGGCAAGTCCTATTGTTGAACTGGGCTCAGAGCCAGTGGACTGGAGGGGCACATAACAAACTGAAAAACAGCTGGGATGGCTAAGGGAGGGCTGATGCCACTCCTTCCCCACCCCTAACCCCAAGCTGCAGAGCTTGTGGCTCCAAAAAGACCCCTTCATTCTACTTGAAGAGAGAGAGGGGTGGGAAGGGGAGGGGAGGGGAGGGGAGCAGAAGGCAGGGGAGGGGAGGAGACAGAAGAACAAGGAGAACTTTGTCTTTCATCTTAGATACCATCTCACTCACTGCAGGAAAGACTACTAGTCAGAGTTGTGAAACCCTCTTTCCAGGTCCCAGCTCCAGGAAAACATTTCTAAACACATGCTGGGCTAGAAGGAAACTTACTTTCTTGAAGGGAAGGACCTAGTTTTGGCAGAATTGATCACTTGCTAACTGAAGAGCCCTTGGGTCCTGAATAACCAGCAGCAACACCCAGGTAGTACTTTGTGGGCCTCGCGTAAGACTCTGTGACTTCCTGGCTTCCAGTTAAACTCTCAGCACATTCCCAGTTGTGGTGGATATGGGGAGAGACTTCCTCTGCTTGAGAAAAGTAGAGAGAAGGAAAGGGGACTTTGTCTTGCACCTTAGGTACAAGCTCCACCACAGGAAGATAGAGTACAAAATGATCCCTTGGGGTCCTTGAATCCAGGATTTGGATTTTGCATGGCATTTCTGGATCTGCCTTGGGCCAGAGGGGAGCCCACTGCCCTGAAGCTTGAGCCCGAGGCCAGGAAATATTCACCACAAGCTGACTGAAGAACTTCTGACCCTTAAGGAAATATCAGCAGTGCCTGATAGTTCTCCCTACGGGCCTACGGTGGTGGTGGCCATGGGGTGGGGCTCCTCTGCCTCAGGAAATGTGAGGGATAAGTGGGAAGGACCACTTCCACAAATCTTGTGGTTTGAGTGCCAGCTCAGCCACAGTACAACAGAATACCAGGTAGACTTCTAAGGTTTTTGATTCTGGACCCTTGCTTTAAGACATAACCTCCGGACCCAGCTGGGGCTTGAAGGAAATTGATTCCCCAAAGGGAAGGACGTAGGCCACCAGCCATTAGTAAAGCCCCAGGGTTTTGAGTGAATATAGATGGTAGCCAGGTAGTGGCTATAGCAGACTTTTGGTGAGACCCAACGCTGTGCTGGCTTCAGGTCTGAACCAGTGCAATCCAAGTGGTGGTGGCCACAAGGGTGTTTACGTCACTCCACTCCTAGCTCCAGCCAGCTCAGAACTGATAGAGAGACTCCATTTATTTGGGAGAAAGTAAGGGAAAAGAACAGGAGTTTCTGTCTGGTAATCCAGACAATTATTTTGGATCTTGTCCAAGACCTTGGAGGTGGTATCTCTGAATCTGCAAGAGCCACAGAATTACTGGGCTTGGGGTGCCCGCTAATGCAGATACAGCATAGTTCACAACATACAGTCCTTTTGGACCTGGAAAACCCTTCTAAAAGTGTAGGTACAAACAAGCCCAAACTCTGAAGACTACAATAAATACCTAACTCTTCAATAACCAGACAGAGACAGATATTCCTAAGTATGAAGACCATCCAGGAAAACATGATCTCATCAAAGGAACCTAATAAGACATGATGGACCAACCCTGAAGAAACAGGGATATGTGACCCTTCATACAGATAATTCAAAATAGCACTTGTGAGGAAACTCAAAAATATTGAAGATAAGAAAGAAAGAATTCAGAATTCTATGAGATAAACTTAACAAAGAGATTGACATAATTAAAATAAAGCAAGCAGAAATTCTTGAGCTGAAAAATGCAATTGGCAAACTAAAGAATGCATCACAGTTTCTTAAAAACAATTGATCTATCAGAAGAAAAAATTAGTTAGCTTGAAGATAGGCTATTTAAAAATACAAAGTCAGAGGAGACAAAAGAAAAAGGATAAAAAATAATAAATCACACCTACAGGATCCGGAAAATACCCTCAAAGGGGACAATCTAAGAGTTTTTGGCCTCAAATAGGATGTTAAGTAAGACATGGGGATACAAGGTTTATTCAAAGGGATAATAAAAGTGAACTCCCCAAACCTAAAAAAGAAGATATCAATATACAAGTAAAAGAAGGTAATGGAACACCATGAAGATTTAATCTAAAGAAGACTACCTCAAGGCATTTAATAATCAAACTCCCAAAGATCAAGGGGAAAAAAAAAAAATCCTAAAAGCAGCAAGAGAAAAGAAACAAAGAATATAATACAGAGGTCCAACATGTCCAGTAGCAGCCATTTTAATGGAAACTATACAGGCTAGGAGAGAGTGGTATGATGTATTCAAAGTGCTTAAGGAAAAAAGCAAAAACAAAAACAAAAACAAAAACAAAAAACTTTTACCCTAGAATAGTAAACCTGCTTAAAATATCCTTCAAGCAGGAAGGAGAAATAACAACTTTCCCAAAAAAAAGCTGAGGAATTTCATTAATACCAGATTGTCCTACAAGAAATATTAAAGGGAGTACTTCTGTTAGAAAGAAAAGGTTTTTAATGAGCAGTAAGAAATAATCTGAAGATACAATATTCACTGGTAATAGTAAGCACACAGAAAAACATGTAACACTGTAATACTGTAACAGTGGTGTGTAAACTACTCTTAAATAGAAAGGTTAAATGATGAAACAATCAAAAACAACAACTACAACAACTTTTAAAGACATAGATAAGACAGAGCAAGACTCCGTCTCAAAAAAAAAAAGAGAAAAAATTAGATATAGATAAGATATAAACAGAAACAACAAAAAATAAAATAGGAGGGGAACAAAGTTATAGCATAGGGTTCTTATTAGTTTTATTTTTGCTTGTTTGCTCATGTTTGTTTATGCAAAAAGTGTTAAGTTGTTAGCTTAAAATAGTGGGTTGTAAGAGACTATTTGCAAGCCTTATAGTAATCTCAAATCAAAAAATATACAATTGAAACACAACAAATAAAAATAAAGAAATTAATTCACGTCACCCAAGAAAATTACCTTTAGTGAAAGAAGGACAAGAAGGAAAGAAAGAAGAAAGGGAAGACCACAACAAAACCAGAAAACAAATAACAAAATGGCAGTAGTAAGTTCTCACTTATCAATAATAACATTAAGCATACATGGACTAAACTCTCCAATCAAAAGACATAGAATGGTTAAATTAATTTAAAAAAAACCAACCCAAGATCCAATAATCTGTTACTTACCAGAAACACACATGACCTAAGAAAACACACATAGAGTGAAAATAAAGGGAAGGAAAAAGATATCCCATGATAACGGAAACCAGAAAAGGATAGGAGTAGCTATAGTTATATGAGATAAACAGATTCCATGGCAACAATTGTAAGAAAAGACAAGGGAGGTCACTGTATAATGACAAAAAGATCAAATCAACAAGAAGATATAACAATTGTAAATATATATGCACCCAACACTGAAGCACCAAGTTTATAAAGCAAACATTAGAGCTAAATAGAGAGCTAGACCTCAGGACAATAATAGCTGGAGAGACTTTAACATCCACTTTCAGCATTGCACAAATATTCCAGAGAGAAAATCAGCAAAGAAACATTGGACTTAACCTGTACTATAGACTAAATGAACTTAATAGATATTTATGACACATTTCATCCAACAGCTACATGATACACATTCTTTTCCTCAGTATAGGGATCATTCTCAAGAGTAGATCATATGTTACATAACAAAACAAATCTTAAAACATTCAAAAAATTTGAAATAATATTAGGCATCTGCTCTGACCACAGTGGAATAAAACTAGAAATCAATAAAAGGAGGAATTTTGTAAACTATACAAATGAAGGAAAATGAAACAATATGCTCCTTAATGATCAGTGGGTCAATAAAGAGATAAATAAGGAAATCAAAACACTTCTTAAGTGATAATGGAAATGCAACATACCAAAATCTATGGGATACAATCAAAGCATTACTAAGAGGAAAGTTTATAGCAAACTAAAAAAGAAGACAACTTCAAATAACTTAAGAATTCATCTTAAATAACTAGAAAACACAAGCTAACCAAACCCCAAATTAGTAGAAGAAAAAAAAATAAAAAAGATTAGAGTGGAAATAAATGAAAATGAAGTAAAGGAAACAATATAAAACATCAAAGAAACAAAAAGAAGTTTTTTTTAAAAAAAAAAAAGTTAAACAAAATTGGCAAACCTTTAGCAAGACTAAGAAAAAAAAAAAGAGACAAGATCCAAATAAAATCAGAGATGTAAGAGGAGAGATTGCAACAGATACCACAGAAATTCAAAAGACCATTAGTGGCGACTATGAGCAACTACATGCCAATAGATTGAAAGCTCTAGAAGAAATACACAAATTCCCAGACATATACAACGTACTGAACCATGAAGAACTCCAAAACTCAAACAGACCAGTAACAAGTAATGAGGTGGAAGCCATAATGAAAAGCCTCCTAGTAAGAAAAATACGAGAACCTGATGACTTTACTGCTGAATTGAACCAAGCATTTAAGAACAACTAGTAGCAATCATACTCAAACTATCTGAAAAAATAAAGAAGGAGGGAATACTTCCAAACTCATTCTATAAGACCATATTGCCCTGATACCAAAACCAGGAAAAGACACACTGAAAACACACACACACACACACATACACACAACAGGTCAACATCACTGATGACTACTGATACAAAAATCCTCAACAAATACTAGCAAACCGAATTAACATATTAAAATGATTATTCATCATGACGAAGGGGAATGTATCCCAGGGAGACAAGGATGATTTGACACAGGCAAGTCAATCAGTGTGATACAAAATATCAACAGGATGAAGAACAAAAACCATACAATCGTTTCAATTGATGCTGAAATAGTGTTTGATAAAATTGAACATCCCTTTCTGATAAAAGCCCTCAAAAAGCTGGGTTTAGAAGGAGCATACCTCAACATAATAAAAGCCACATTACAGCAGACCCACAGTTAGTATCATACTGAACGGGGGAAAAACAGAAAGCCTTTTCTTTGTGGTCTGGACCATGACAAGAATGACCACTCTCACCGCTGTTATTCAACAGAGTACTGAAATCCTAGCTAGAGCAATCAGACAAGAGAAAGAAATAAAAGATATCCAAATTGGAAAGGAAGAAGTCATGTTATGTTTGTTCCAGATGATATAATCTTATACTTGGAAAAACCTAAAGATGCCACCAAAAAGCTTTTAGAACTGATGAACAAATTCAGTAAAGTTTCAGGATACAAAATCAACATACAAAAATCAGTAGCAATTTTATATACCAACAATTAAAATTCTGAAAAAGAAATTAAGAAATTAATTGTGTTTGCAATAACTCCAAATAAAATAAAATACCTCGACTTAACCAAAGAAGTAAAAGATTTATGCAATAAAAAAGCTATAAAACATTGATGTAAGGAATTGAAGAGGACACCAAAAAGTAGAAATATATTCCATGTTCATGGATTGGAAGAATCAATATTGTTAAAATGTACATACTACCCAAAGTAATCTACAGATTTAATGCAATTCATATTAAAATAGCAAATATATCCTTCATATAAATAAAAAATATCATAAAATGTATATGGAACCACAAAAGACCCAGAATTACCAAAGTTATCTTAAGCAAAAGGAACAAAACTGGAGGAATCACATTACTTGGCTTAAATTATAATACAGAGCTAAAGTAACCAAAATGGCATGGTATTGGCATAAAAAAGACAGACCAATGGAATAAAATAGGGAACCCAGAAATAAATCCATACATCTACAGTGAACTCATTTTCAACAAAGGTTCAAAGAACATACATTGGGTAAAGGACAGTCTCTTCAATAAATTGCACTGAGAAAACTAGATATCCATATGCAGAAGAAAAAAATTAGACTCCTATTTTTTTCCATATACAAAAATCCCACCAAATAAAACTACTAAAAGAAAACACTGGGAAAACTCTTCAGGACATTGGAGTAGGCAAAGATTTCTTGAGCGATAACTCACAGACCCAGACAATCAAAGGAAACATGGACAAATGGGATCACATCAAATTAAAAAGCTTCTGCACAGCAAAAACAAACAAACAAACAAACAAACAAACAAACAAACAATTAACAAACTGAAGAGACAACTCACAGAATGGCAGAAAATATTTGCAAACTACCCATCTGACAAGACATTAATAACCAAAATATATAAGGAGCTCAAACAACTCTATAAGAAAAAAATCAAACAATCAGATTTAAAAATGGGCAAAACATCTCAATATACATTTCACAAAAGACATAAAAATGACAAACAGGTAAGTGAAAAGGTACTCAGCACCATTGACTATTAGAGAAATGTATATCAAAACTGCAATGAGACATCATCTCGCTCCAGTTAAAATGGCTTTTATCCAAAAGGCAAGCAATAAAAAATACTAGTGAAGACGTGGAGGAAAAGGAATCCTTGTACACTGTTGGGATGCAAATTTGTACAACCACTCTGGAGAACAGTTCGGAGGTTCCTTAGAAAACTAAAAACAGAGCTACCGTACAATCCAGCAATCCCAATATACACAAAAGAAAGGAAATCAGTATATTGAAGAGATATCTGCACTCTCATGTTTATTGCAACACTGTTCACAATAGTAAAGATTTGGAAGCAACCTAAGTCTCCATCAACAGATAAATGGAAAAAGAAAATGTGGTACATAAACACGTAATTATCATTCAGCCATAGAAAATAAAGAGATCCTGTCATTTGCAACCACATGGATGGAACTGGAGATCACTATCTTAAGTGAAATAAGCCAGGCACTGAAAGACAAGCACCACATGTTCTCACTTATCTGTGGGAGATAAAAATTAAAGCAAACTCATGGAGATGGAGAGCAGAAGGATGGTTACCAGAGGCTGGAAAGGGTAGCTGAGGGTGGGTAAGTGGAGGATATTTAATGGGCACAAAAATACAGTTAGAATAATAAGTAAGTCCCAGTATTTTTGAGCATAAGAAAGTGACTATAGCAGAAAAATAATTTAATTGTACATTTAAAAAGAATTAAAAGTAATTGGATTGCTTGAAACACGAGGACAAACACTTGAGGCGAGGGATACCCTATTTACTCTGATGTAATTCTTATACATGGCATGCCTATGTCAAAATATCTTATGTAAGCCATAAATATATATACCCACTACGTATCCACAAAAAATAAAAATTACAGTTAAAAAATAAACAAAATGTAAAGGTGTCAATATTGTAGAGGCTGTCCAGAAGCACTAAGCTACATCCAGGTGATTGTACTAATCTTGATCATTTACGCACAAATATTTCTCTTATTTTTGTGACAGACTTCCTGATACCAAGGTAAACAAACTCTCCTAATATTTTGATAATATTCAACTGGTCTGAGACCTGGCCAAATACTTTGTAGAGTTTTAAAACTGGAATTTACCAGTTTTAATATTTTTTCTTATATTTTTCTGCAACAAGAAAAAAGTTCCACCTCATATTTACATCTAGAAAAGTAATTTTGAAAGGCAAATAATAGAAATCAAGTATAGTTACACTCCAAATAATAACACTTTGGTCAATGATGGACTGCATATAGAAATGTGGTCCCACCAGCCAAGCCAATATGGTAAAACCCCATCTCTACTAAAAATACAAAAACTAATGGGGCGTGGTGGCACGTGCCTGTAGTCCCAGCTGCTCGGGAAGCTGAGGCAGGAGAATTGCTTGAACCCAGGAGGCAGAGGTTGCTGTGAGCCGAGATCACACCACTGCACTCCAGGCTGGGTGACAGAGCAAGACTCTGTCCAAAAAAAAAAAAAAAGAGAAATGTGGTCCCAGAAAATTATAATGGAGATGAAAATATTATGTTGCCTACTGATATTGTAGATATCATATCATCATAGGGAAATGCATTACCTTTTCTATGTTGAGATACATTTAAATACACAAATATCATTGTGTTACAATTGCCCACAGTATCTGCTGTAGTAACATGCTATAGGTTTGTAGCCCAGGAGCAACAGGCACATAGCATAGGTGTGTAGTAAGGTGCACCACCTAAGTTTATATAGGTACACTCCATTATTTTTGCACAATGATGAAATTGCCTAATGACATATTTATCAGAATGGATTTCAGTCGTTAAGTGATGTATGACCGTAATATTTTTAGAATACCAAGTGGAAATAACAACACAACTTTCCCACTAATAAATACACAAGGCATTATCTATGAAACTTATGGAAACATCAATGATATTTCTAAAGCTTCCTCAACAATTTATTGAGAGTCATTGTAAGAAATTCTTAGTGATAAATGTCAAGACAGGAATGGCAGTTAGCATGGATTAGAAAGTTAGAAAATTATTAAAAGTAATTTGTGAGATAAAGTGATATAGCAATTTTATCTAAAACAAATTATAATGTACACTGCATACAATTCAATATATGTTTCGGAAATATGCAAGTCACAAATAGCAAAGTGTAGAGAACTCAATATTCTTTGGTTATGATACCTTCTCAGAGGGCCGACTCTACTTTTTAATGTATTCTGTTAGTTCTATAGAGAACAAAAGTGTTATAAGGGCAACGTAGGTCAAACTAACATTAATTATCAGATGTATTCTCAGGAAAATCCATGATGCTAGCAATGTTACAATGATCCTAGCCTCAGGTTAATGGATAAAATTGAGAGATTGGCAAAGGTTTAATCAATGTAAGAAGAAGGAAAGAGAGACTGAGAGAGAATATAGATTCAGACCAATAATAAGAGAAAATATAAAAATTAACTATGTTAGTTATTCATAAGTTTGTGCTTTAACATTTAGGTCAACTACATTGTTTTACAGTTGCCAAGCAAATTTTCATAAACATCCTTATACCTATACTTTGTATACCTGTCTGATTGCATAACAAAGACAGATTCCTACAAACAGGACTGCTGGAATAAAAGAGATACGTGTGCTCTTCTTGAGGCTTTTGATGTTTTCCAAACAGCTATTCATTACTTTACACCATTTTTACACTACTCTCAACATATATGAGAATATACACCATATTCAATGTTGGGTAGCATTACTCAATATTTTAATTTATAGTCAATAAGTGACATATCATTAATGTTTAGCCCATAATTCATTTGTTTACTAGGAAGGTTGAAATATTTTTACATGCATATTAGCCATCTGTATTGTTCATTCAGAATATTACTCCTTAAAATTGATTAAGAAATATTATATATATTACCTTGTTTGATAATGAAAATAAAAATGTAGAAAAGGCTTGCATTAGTATGCATATTTAGATATATTAAACTGAAGCTAAGTAAATTTGAAAGACTTGTCCAGAGTTAAATGCACATAGTAGGTCCAGGACTCGAATCAAGATTTCCGGGATCATATCCTCTGATCTATCTCCTATATTTATTCTGCTATATGTTACCTAAGCTGCCTAACTCTTCAGGTCTGGCTGATTTGGTTGTCATGCATATATTCATGTCTCTTTCATTGAGTGCTCTTTATTTGTCAGGTGCTCTTCTAAGCGCAGTTGATATATCTGTGACAAAGTAGAAAATATTCTCTTTTAAAATAACATTTTCACTATAGTTGAGAGGAACAGATATTAAAACATATAAACAAGTTAATTCTATAGAATATTGGACAGTGAAAAGTGCTGTGGATGAAACAAAGCAGAGAGGGCCAAAGGGCATGTAGTGAGGTGAGGGATAGCAATTTCAAATAGAGTGATTAGGGAAGGTGTATGAATTTTCTATTTTGATGTAACAAATTACCACAAATTTAGCAGCTTAATCAGCCCACATTTATTCCATGATCTGCATACCTGTCCTTTCATCCATCAAGAAGTTGGCTAGGGTATATTTTCATCTGGAGGATTGTCTGTGGAAAATGTCCACTTCCAAGCTTTCTAATACTATTAGTGGAATTCATTTCCTTGTGGTAGTAGGACTGAGAGCCTGGGCTTCTTATTGGCTGTCAGTCAAGGCCATTCCAAGCAACTAGAGGCTGACAGCAGTTTCTTGTCCCTGAGGTTTTTCATAAGACTCACTGAAATCATGACAGCGTATTCAAAGTTATCAAGGAAGTGTCTCTCTCTCTCTCCATTCTGCAAAGTATATAAAGCAACCTAGTCAATGGAGTGTTATCTCACCAATTTTTCATATTTTGTCAGTTAGAAACAAGTCACAGGTTCCATCCACATGCAAGGGAAGGGAATTATATAAGGCATGACTCACTGGGAAGCACTTTAGAGTGTGTTCACCATAGAAGTTCGCATTGACAAAGTGACATTTGAGCATAGACTTTTAAGAAATGTGAAATAACCGAAACAGATATCTCAGGGAAAACTCTCCAGACAGAGAGAACATTCAGAGTGAAATAATGAATTTGCAGGTCATTTTTGTTTTGACCATTGCTCGTAGTTGCATGGTAGCACAGATGCTCTTTAGCTGCAAGTTTTAAAAGAGTGGGAAAAGAAGAGTTCTCTGAACCACGACACTGGGCAAGTGACATTTGACAGAGGAAAAGAAAACTCAGACCTGGTTTATAGATGGTCCTGTGTGACATGCAGGCACCTTTTGAAATAGACAGCTGCAGCACTACAGGCTTTTTTGTTTGCTTGTTTGTTTGTTTGTTTGAGATGGAGTCTCACTCTGACGCCCAGGCTGGTGTACAGTGGCGCAATCTCGGCTCACCGCAACCTCCTTCTCCCAGGTTCAACCGATTCTCCTGCCTCAGCCTCCTGAGTAGATGGGACAATATGCACATGCCATCACGCGCAACTAATTTTTGTATTATTAGTAGAGATGGGTTTTCACCATGTTGGCCAGGCTAATCTTGAACTCCTGACCTCAGGTGATCCACCCACCTCTGCCTCCCAAAGTGCTGGGATTACAGGCATGAGCCACTATGACCAGCCTACAGTTCTTTTCTGGGACTACAATGAAGAGCAGTGATGACAGGAATACCTGTCAATGGGAAGAACATCAAGTAGTGAATTTTGTTGTTCATTGTTTTTGGAAGGAGAAATAGCGAGATGTAAAATTATATACCAATTCATGAGCTGTGGCCAATGGGTTGGCTGGATGGTTAGAAACTTGCAAGAAACATGATTTAAAAATTGGTAACAAGAAGGACTGGGTATGTGGATAGACTTCTGCAGGTGGGAGAAAAACAGGAAGACATTTGTGTCCCACATAAATGCTCATCAAAAGGTCACCTCAGCAGAGAAGGTTTTAATAATCAGGTAGATAGCCTCTTTCCCCAGCTGCCTGTGTCATTGCCCCGTGAACTCATGAACAAAGAGGCCATTGTGGCAGGAACGCGGGTCATACATGGGCTCAGCAATGTGGACTTCCACTCACCAAGGTAGACCCGGCTATGGCCATCACTGAGAGCCCAATGCCAGCAGCAACAGAGACCACCACTAACCCCCGATACAGCACTATTCCCGGGAATGATCGGCCAGCTGCCTGGTGGCAGGTTGAGTATATTGGATGGCTTTCATCATGAAAGGGGCAGTGTTACCATCTTCCTGAAGTAGAAACTTACTCTGGGTATGGACTTGCCCTCCCTGCACTCAATGATTCTCACAAAACTATCATCTGTGGACTAGCTTATCCACATTTATGATATTCCACACGCAGCGTTTCTCTAATCAAGGTACTCACTTCACAGCAAATGAAGTATAGCAATGGGCCCAGGCTCAAGAAATTATCGTCTCTTACCATGTTTTCTATCACCCTGAAGAAACTGGTTTGTTAGAATGGTAGAATGGCCTTTCAAAAGTTCAGTTACATAGGAAATTTTTCAAAAGACCAAAGAATGGGTGAAAAAAGATATTTTTCTCTCCTTATTTGTTGAAACAGGCACTTTACACTAAACACTTAGTTTAATGTGGTATGGTGGTTTCTAGTTTGGAATACCATCATATATATACCTCTCCCCTACTGGTTGATGTCTAGGTTGTTTCTGATTCCCATTATTACAAACAGGTATATAGTGAAGTCTTTTTACATAAAACTTTGTACATGTGCAAGTATCTCTGAAGGATAAATAACTTAAAAGGAAAAGTTGTTAGAACAAAGCATATATATGGACTTTATGGACTTTAAATTTAAATTTTAAAATAAATACTGTTTGATTACCCTCCTCCACCCCAAGAAAGAAAATTCAGGTACAACTCCAGCCAGGTGGCAATACCAGGCAGAGTTTGAGTAACAGTCTCCAGAAGGCTGTATATGTTCATCCAATATATGATGTTGTTTTCCTTACAACCAGGATTCATGGTTCCAAGAATCAAGAGGCAGACATGGGACAGGCACACTCCCTCTTACCACTATTGATCTACTTACTAGCAAAGTTTTGGCTTCCTATTTATGGTACCTTATGTTCTGCTGGCCTAGAAGTCTTAGTTCCAAAGGAAGGAATGCTTCCATCAGGAGACACATTAATTATTCCACTGAACTGGAAGTTAAGACAGAATAGGTTAAGCTACAGCTACCCACTTTGGGCTCCTTATGTGTCTGTATCAACAGGTAAAGGGGGGAGTTACTGTGCTGGGTGGGGTTACTGATTTTGATTACCAAGGGGAAATTGGACTACTATTGCACAATGGAGGTAAGGAAGATTATATCTGGAATACATGACATCCCATAGGGCATATCTTAGTATTACCATTTCCTGTGACTGACATCAATGGAAAAATAGAACAATTCAGGCAAGACTAATAATGGACAAGACCCTCAAAAATGAAGTCTTGAGGCATCCTACTAGTCAAGGAATGACTATCAATTGAGGTGCTTGTTGAGGGTGAAGGGAGTGGGTAATAAAAGAAAGCATTTGTAAATACTGGCGATAACCATGTAGCCAGTTACAGAAATGAGGACTTCAATTGACTTGACAATATTTTCCTTATTTTATATAAATATGTGTGTGTGTGTATGTGTGTGTGTGTGTGTGTACTAGTTGTGCCTTATCTGCATGGAATACATTCCAAAAGCCCCAGTGGATGTCTAAAACCACATATAATACCAAATCCTACATTTACTGTTTTTTTTCCTGTATGTATACACATGCACACCTATGATACAGTTTAATTTATAAACTAGGCACAGTAAGAGATTAACAATAATTAATAATAAAATAGAACAATTATAACAATATACTGTAATATAATATAAGTTATGGGAATATAGTCTTTTTCTTTTTTTTCAACATATTTGATTGTACTATACTCATCTATTTTCAGAACACAGTTGACAGTGAGTAACTAAAACTGCAGATAAGGGGATACCACTGTATACATACACACACACACACACTCGTTTTTCTTTTTTATCCTTTTATGATATGACATAATATGTATTGAATTACATCATAATATTTAAGTGTTATTAATTTTACATCATAGTGTTTAAGTTAAGGATATTAAGGAGAAAAGTGAACATTATCCAATGACTTTAAATTATCTTCTGGGGAAAGGATTAGTATGTTTTGGGTTGTATGCAGAATAGTTGTATCATGTTAGACAGAGTGTGACCTTGTTATTACATTTATTTGGAGATTAAGTTAGGGTTAAGATGTGTATGGGTGTCAAGTTAACTTAGAAAGAGGTGAACTTGTGATGGTTAATTGCATGTGTCAACTTGACTAGGCCATGGTATCTACATATTGGTCAAACACTAGTCTAGATTTTACTGTGAATATGTTTTTTAGATAAGATCAATATTTAAATCAGTAGACTTTGAGTGAAGTAGATTACCCTCCATAATATGGTGAGCCTCATTTAATCAATTGAAGCAGAGCAGAAAAATCAATAGATTCCTAGTCTTTAATAGCATCATTGAATTACAGCATCAGCCTTTGACAGATTACCTATGCAATTTTTTTTCCATCTTACTCTGGCTCCTAAGCTGGAGTCCAGTGGTGCAATCTCAGCTCACTGCAAACTCTGCCTCTCAGGTTCAAGCATTTCTCCTGCCTCAGCCTCCCAAGTAGCTGGGACTACAGGCACATGCAACCATGCCCAGCTAATTTTTGTATTTTTAGTAGAGACGGGGTTTCACCATATTGGCCAGGATGGTCTCCAGCTCTTGACCTCGTGATCCACCCGCCTTGGCCTTGAAAGTGCTGGAGTTACAGGCGTCAGCCACCGTGCTCAGCCAATCTTTTTAGAGTCAACTTTGAAATGTCTCTTATTTATAGTTGAATGTAATCTTATCTTAGATATTCACTTACCAGACATTGTTCCTGGATAATTCTCCTTATATTTTTAGACTTCTGTCTCCTCATACGATGTGTAAAATTCCTTCAAGTTTTTATATTCTAAGCTCTATATTTCCAATACCATCTTTCAAGTTGGAGTGAGTTAGTATGAAATTAAGTATATATTTAGATTAATAACAAGAATTACCTTGTTAAGTGTTTTCCCTACTACAAGTAAATACATTGCCCTCTTGTTCCAATATTTTTGGTTATAGTTTCATATTTCTTAGTGAGTTAATATATTATCCACTATTACTGTTTCCATAAGCTTAAAGCTTCCTTTGAATCCCGGAGAGTTGTTTCTGTCAAGAACTATTTTTTACAAGCTTTTGAAAAACCTAAGTGTGATTTTTACCTTGTAGAGAAGTAATACCATCAAATAATTACAACTCAATCACCAACTCTATTTCCTGATTCAATTTAGCTCTCTTCAATGGCACTATGCAAAAGGTTCTATTAGAATGTTAGCAAATATCCTTCTTTGGAGAAGGTTAAGATATTCTAGTGGATGGTATCACACATTAATGTGTAATTTTGTTCTAGTCATTATTTAATCAATGGCATTCTGCTGAATGAACCTGTGGAAGACTTTAAAATTTCCTTTCCCATTACTACCATGAATGTGTATCGTTTGGATTTTTCTCATGGCAGCTTTAAAAGCATCTAATCTCTTAATGACATATCAGATCTGAACAATATCTTTCCCCAAGGCCTCTAGTTCTTTAGATTCCATTAACTCAAGTTTCTCTTTGTGTACAAAATCTCATTCTAGTTCTAATATAAAAGTCTTTGCAATCTGTGCATGTTATGTCTAAAACTGATTTTCTGACCATTCAGTTCATTTTCTTAAGTGCTGGATCAGAAGTGTCTCATGCATTGCAAGTGCTCATGAATACTTTTCAAATTGAATTCACATAGGATGGTAGTGATTAACTTCTTCAGAGAATAGGAGGCTTTGAAAATTTGCTAACAAAAATATTGGATAGTACAGTGAGAGTAATAGAAACTCATGTGTAACAGGCGTTGATGCTATTATTTTTTAATATATATACAAACCACTGAACGCCCAATGATTGAAGAATGGGTAAGAGATATGGCTCAACTTTATACAGATATACCTTGCAGTTATTACCAATAATGTTAATAGCTGTAAAATATTTGATATATTCTTGGACTAAAATGTTATCTTTTAAATGCAAATTTTTTACAATGTAATCACAAGTATCTGCATCTATAGAAATAGAGTAAAAATGCCAGAAAATATACAAGATGCTAATTATATTTCTCTTTGTACAGTAAATATGGAATTATTTTACTTTTATTTTCCACCTTACTTTTATTTTCCTAACAAATGAGAAATATGTTATTTCCCATTTTCTTCTGACTAGTATGTTTTACACAGATAAGAATTTCTTAAATTTAAATTTGAAATATAAAAATAAAATTTATTGTAAAACCAAAATAAAAATTACTACTGCACAATTACTCCAATTGTATTTTCATATATATGACTTAATAAATAACTAGATTATTCCAAATATTCCCAATTCTTTGAACATTCGCAAGTAAATCAACATATCAAATAAAATGGTTAAAATCAATCTGGCGAATTATTGTTTATATGATTTTTAAAACCATGAAATCTATGTGGGTTAGTTAACATTTTAATCATTTATTTGGTGTAATGGGAAAATAATATATAGACACAGTTGTTGTAGTGGTCTGTGAGAAATATAATATTATGCTATGTAAGTGTAAATATATCATTTATTCTTTTTATCTTTTTCAAAAAGGTTATGTGTATATAGTTACAAGTGATTTACTGCTTAATATATAATAAATTAATTGTAACAGTTTAGAAAGTTTTCTCTTTCTTTATGGAGGAATTTAAACCTGGTGTAACTTTAGATTTCCAATTCTTAGACACGTAATAAAGGTGGAATGTCAATTCCTGTTATTAGGAAATTTGGCTTATGACTTGTAAGTTATATTTACAAATAACTTCAAATTGCTTTTGGACTGAGAAGGATGCGAAGGATTTATTATTTGGTGAGAATCCATAACTGAGATTTTCCTAAATACAAACTAAGTTTATCCCTTGCCAGAACAGTGGAAGTAATACCTAGAGAGCCTCTTACAACATATATTAGTTCTTGATGAACTTCTAAGCCATCCACCCATATTATCTCATCGCTCTGCAATTAAATTGTAACTTGGAACACCAGAGAAAAGAGCCCCAGAATTACTGTGGGAATGCAAGGACTCTTACTGAAAAGGATGTGAGATGCTGGCCTGTATCCTTCTAAGTGAATCTAATGTTGAATAATCATTCAAAAATGCATGTGTGGCAGGATGGGCCAGGCCAATAAGCTGTGTTTTCTAGGCAATGAGACCACAGCCTCTGATCTGCATTCCAGAGGCATATGAAATTCTGTTTAAGTCTTGGGAGGGCACAGATACTCTGACACGGGCAGCTACAGATACAGAAGAATGAATCCAAAGGTAGTACTTGAGCATCTGCAGTCAAATAAGCCTGAGGAATCTGAAAGGAAAAAATCCATAATCCAAGAAATGAGCCTTGGTGATAATTAAAGTTGATTAGAGGAAGCTGTTTAAGAATGTGACCTGAGAATTTAGAGTCATGCAGCCACATGAGTAGTGAGGTTAAGCATCTTTTTGAATGTTTAGAAACTAGTATTGAGTGACCTTGGTGGAAATGGAAGAGTAGGAAATTTCGAAGCCTTGTCTCTTCACAGAAACACTGAGAAAAAATAAAAAACTATCAGAATCAACTTTTTGGATAACTGGAAAGTAATCAAAAGTTTACAGAAACTGAATGATCACTGAATCGAGGAAAAGATAACAAGCATGGTTGGAGAGCTTTGTGAGACTTTACTTTCTCCTCATCCCAATCCCCTACCTGGAAAAAGAAAAAGGAACTGTCAACCAAGAATACTGTATCTAACAGAACTATACTCAGAAATAAAGCAAAAATTATGACATTCACAGATAAATAAAAGCTGAAGGAGTTGTTGCTAGTGGACTTGCTTTATAAGAAATGCCAAGAGGAGCCATTCAGGCTGAAATAATGGACTCTAGAGAAGAATTTGAAGTCATATAAAGAAATAAAGTACACTGGTAAAGACAACTACATAGGTAAATATAAAAGTCAGTATAATTATATTTTAACTCTTCTTTCATTCTTATGTCCCATTATCCAATAATTATAAATCTATGACAATGTATACACAATGCAAACATAATGTAATTTATACCAATAACTACATAAAGAAGGAGGTCTAAAGCTATATCAAAGCAGGTTTTGGAATACAAGTTAAGCTAAGTTTGCAAAAGAATGATATTGAGCACCTACCTCACACCATAATGGGTGCAGCATACCAACGTGACACATGTATACATATGTAACAAACCTGCACGTTGTGCACATGTACCCTAGAACTTAAAGTATAATAAAAAAAAATTAAAAAAAAACTTAGCTCAAAATTGATTAAAAATCTAAATCTAAAACTAAATCTATAAGTCTTAAAGGTAATCATAGGGCTAAATCTTCATGGCCTCAGATTTAGCAATGGCTTCTTTCATACAGCACCAAAAGCATGAACAACAAAACAAAAATATATTAATGGGACTTCATTAAAATTAAACAATTTTGTGCATCGAAAGACAAAATCAAGTTCTTTGAGAATACAATGTAGAGAATAGGTGGATTGTTTGCAAATAATGTATCTTATAAAGGCCAAATATACAGAACACGTAAACAAAAAGGCAACCACATGTTTAAAAGTGGGCAAAAGACTTGAACAGACATTTCTCCACAGAAAATTTACAACCAGTAAGTAAGCATGTGAAACGATGTGCAACGCCATTAGTAATTAGGGAAATGTGAATCAAAGCCACAATTAGAAACCATTTAACACTCACTAGGATTGTTAAAATTTTAAAAAGAATAGAGCATAATAAATGTTGGCAAGGATGTAGAGAAATTGAAATGCTAGTTAATTGCTGTTGGCAATGTAAATTGGTGCAGCCACTGTTGAAATACTTTGGCAGATTCTTGAAAATTAAACATATAATTACTGTATGACCCAGCAGTTCCATTTCTAGGTATATGCCCAAATTGTTTGAAAAATGGATATTCAAACAAAAACTTTTAAACAAATGACCATAACAACATTATCTGCAACAGCCAATGTGTGGAAACAACTTAAGTTCCGATCAATAATAAATGGACAAAACTGTGATATATCCAAGGAATATAGAACTTGGATACACCACAAAAAATCGCCTTATATGAGAAATAAGCCAGACACAAAAGGTCATATAGTGTACAATTCAATTTACATGCAATATTCAGAATAGCTAAGTCAATAGAGACAGAAATATTAGTGGTCACCTGGGCCTAGGGCTATAGGAAAATGGGAGTGACTGTATAAAGTTTAGAGAGTTGCTTTTTGGGGAGATGAAAGTTTGGAACTAGAAAAGGATGGTGTTCACACAATGTAAATGTACTAAATGTCACTGATTTGTTCACTTTATTATGGTGAATTTTTTTGGTGAATTTCACCTAAAAATTACAAATGCTTTGATTTTCTCACCTTTTCTAAATATAATCTCAACTTTATCCAAATATTTTTAATCAGCAAAAACAAAAGGAGTAAGCATTTTTTTTCAGACCATAAAGCAAAATTTTCAGAGGGGAAATTGTCTGAAAAAAAGGAAAAAAGAAAGAGAGAAATAAATGAAATGCAGAACAAAAGCAATTTGTTTTTTAATTTATTCACTGTAACGTTCATATACACTAATAAACATTCAAGCTGAGAGCCAAACAAGGATATAATTCCATTTACAATGGTCACAAAAGTATCTAAGAATGCATCTAACCAAGGAGATGAAAGGTCTCCGCAAGGAAAACTACAAAGCACTACTGAAGGAAATCATAGATTACACAAACAAATAAGAAAAAAATTCCATGCTCATGAATTAGAAAATCAATATGGCTAAAATGACCATATTGCCAAAGTAATCTATAGATTAAATGCTATTTCTATCAAACCACCTACTAATGTCATTCTTTGCAAAATTAGAAATACTATTCTAAAATAGATAAGGAACCAAAAAGAGCCCAAATAGTTAAAACGATCTTAAGCAAAAAGTATGAAGTCAGAGGTATCATGTTACTGACTTCAAACTATACTGTAAGGCTTCAGTAACCAAAACAACATGGTACCGGTACAAAAACAAACACGCAGACAAATGGAATGGAAGAGCAAACCCAGGAATAAAGCTGCACACCTGCAGTCATCTGACCTTTGACAAAGTTGACAAAAATAAACAATGGGGAAAGGACTCCCTATTCAATAAATAGTGCTGAGATAGCTCGCTAGCTATATGCAGAAGAATGAATCTGGACACCTACCTTTCACCACATACAAAAATTAACTCAATATATATTAAAGATGTAAGACTTCAAACTATAAGAATCCTAGAAGAAAACCTGGTAAACACCATTCTGGACATTGGTATTGGGAAAGAATTTATGACTGAATCCTCAAAAGTAATTGCAATAAAAACAAAAATTGACAAGTGGACCTAATTAAAATAAAGAGCTTCTGCACATCAAAAGAAACTACCAACAAAGTAAGCAGAGAAACTGCAGAATGGGAGAAAATATTTACAAACTATACATCTGACAAAGGCTTAATATCATAAATCTATAAGGAACTTGAACACCTGAACAAGCAAAAAGCAAATAATCTTATTGAAAAGTGTGCAAAAGACACATCCAGACACTTCTCAAAAGAAGATATACAAGTGGCCAACAAACACATGAAAAATGCCCAACATTACTAATCATTAGGGAAATGCAAATCAAAACCATATACCAGTCAGAATGGCTATTACTTAAAAGTCAAAAAAATAATAGCCTCTAGCAAGGCTGTGGAGAAAAGAGAATGCTTCTACACTGCTGGTGGAAATGTAAATTGGCTCAGCTACTATGGAAAACAGTTTGGCAATTTCTCAAATAACTCAAAGCACAATTACCATTTGACTCAGCAATTTCATTATTGGGTATATTCCCAAAGGAATATAAATCCTTCTACGATAAAGACACAAGCATGTGTTATGGTCTTTGCAGCACTATTCACAATAGCAAAGACATGGAATCAACCTATTTGCCCATCAGCAGTGAACTGGATGGAGAAAATGTGGCATATTTATACCATGGAATACTACACAGCCATAAAAAAGAACAAAATCATGTCTTTGCAGCAACATGAATGCAGCTGGAGGCCATTATCCTGAGCAAATTAATGCAGCAACAGAAAAGGAAATACCACATGCTCTCACCTACAAATGGGAGCTAGATATTTGGTACTCATACACCAAAATATGGCCATAGTAGACACTGGGAACTACTAGAGGGGGAAGGAAGGATTGAGAAAGTAGTTGTTGGGTACTATGCTCACTACCTGGGTAATGGGACCAAATCTCAGCATCATATCTAAATACATGTATCCCCTGAATCTAAAATAAAATTCAAAATTATAAAAAATTAAAAACTCTAAAAATAAAAAAGTAGAAAATGAAATTATTGAGACTAAAACTACTACATGGTTTATTCCTCTTTCTTTTAATAAATAAACCATGAACAATCCAGAGGATTGCTTTTCATCTGAACAATTGCAGGGATCACATAAATTCTTGGCATAGCACATATGTAAAACACATATACTGCCTATTACTCAATATCAGTAGTCTTCTTATTAAATATCAGTTTCTTTTTTTTTTCCTTATTCAGACCCTACAGACAAAAGGCAGAATTCTACGTATTGAATACAAATCTCATCTGAGATTGAGAAAATTAACCCAAAGGTGAATTTATCTTGTAAATTAAGGAAAAAAACTATTTTTCAAAATTATGATTAAAGAAAGTGGCATTATTGTTTAAAGGAATAAATATCATGAACATTTTAAATTAAACCAGTTTAAAGTTAGAATATTTATCAAAAAATATGATGACATTTCACTTGCATAATATAGATATCAAGTGAATTTCTGAAGGTAGATATCTTTAGAATGCACTTTATGCTTTAGAAAAACAGCTTTATATTTTGTGTGTGTTAATTTATCAATTTGGTTATGTGTTGTGCAGCAATGGATCATACATCTATGTTGTAATAAGTTTAAAATTATTTAAAAATGCATGTAATTTTGCCTATTTATATAAATAATTATAAGTAAATTCTCTCAGCAGCTAATAAAGTAATTAACTTCTCTTCTGAACTCATCTGTTAATTTTGCTATATTTTTCTCGATAAAACCAGTTGGGATAAAGCCAATCACATTTCATTGTTGCTGTCTGTTGAAAACAGACTTATTCCTAATAGAACACTACAATAGTCCAGAGATGAATTCTAAAAAGGCCTAGTGAAAAAATAGCAGTTCATAACTTAATCAGCTTATGAGTTTGAACAGTTTCCAAAAGACCTATTGTACAAAAATTTCAAATTATGAAACTATAAGAAAAAAATATAGTGGTGGCATTACACCTCCAAAAACTGAAGTTAGCTGTTAACTTGCTTAAAGTCACAGAGCAAGGGAGAGTGATGCTTTTTACTTTATTTTTAGGACTCCAGTAATAATATGTTCTTTAATCTTTTACTGAATATTTGCTTAAGAATAACTCACATTAAACTGAAATAACAGAGTAGCAATTTGCATTCGGAGTATCATTCAGCTTTGTAAAACCATGAAGAAATTGTAGAGTTGTTTGCTTATTAGTAATATGTATTATAACAGTGAATTCTTTAAAGCACATTTTATATACTGTTTCATCTTTTAAGTACAATATGTGGAACTATTTAAAATTTAGTGGCTTTGATGAAGAGTTGGATCTTTAGAAGTCTGCTAATCTTAATACTGAATAAACCTATTGATAATTAGCTATCTTATCATTCTAATCCATGGATGCCTGTGGTAGACAGAATAATGTTCCCCTTCAATGTTCATTTCCTAATCCCCAGATCATGCAAACATTTTACCTTACATGGAAAAGTGACTTTGCAGATGTGATTAATTTAAAAGAAGAATATTGTCTTAGATTATATGCTGGGCTGTATGTAATCAAAGGGTCCTTTTAATCGAAGAGTGAGTCTGAGTCAGAGAATGAGATGTGGTGACAGAAGCAGAGGTTGAGGTGGGGGAGAAAAAAGAGATAGAGATTCAATGATGCTAGGCTGCTTCTGGATTTTAAAATGGAGAAAGAGGCCATGATCCAAGGAATAAAGGTTGCCCCATAAAGCTGGCAAAGGCAAGGGAACATTTTGTCTTCTAGCACCTTTAGAAAAAAACATAACCCTGCTGACACCTTGCCTTTAGGACTGCTAACATCCAGAATTGTAAGGTAAATGTGTTGTTTAAGCCACTAAATTTGTAATGAATTATTACAGAAGCAATAGGAAACTAACATAGTACCCAAGATATAATTATTTTCTAGCAAAAACATAATACAACAGGGTGGTATCGGATGCTTTGGAAGGAGAATAGGTTTAAGTGTCAATATTCATCTACAGTCTAGGATTCATTAACAAATATCTTTATGATTTTATAAATGACATTACAAAGAAATCTGTATCCTATGCAATGTGAACTTCTTATATTTTATATTTTTTGAAAAATCAAAATAAAAAACAAGATAATGTTTCTCAAACTACAAAATGTGCAATTATATGGCACAATTATTGCTATTCTTATTGCTTAAATGATGTAACCTTTAACCATTTGTATCTGCAAGCCTAAATCTCTATCATGTTCTCTTATTTTAGAGTCAATAGTGTAATAGTTTCTATTCAAATTTGTTCTCCATTGAAGGAGTATGCTAAACTTGTTGCAATTCTTGTTTCTTCCGAGTCACAACCTCATTCAACCATATGATTTGTCAATTTCCAACGTATACAACACCATTAAAAGTGCTACAGAAGCAAAGTGATGGAGAAAGGAATGCTCTCAGCAATAAAAATTTAGCAGAATAAAATATGTCGTACATGGGATATGTAATACTTCTTTCAGAAGAGGGAGGCATATTCCCAATAAATGATTTATGAATTATGGTTAATAATCTTTGTGTAATTGTCAAAAACAAGAGAAAACAATCTTTAATAGATGAAAGACGAGCCATCACGGGTAGTTTTCAAGTCAGAAACAATGACATGAGAATGTAGAAGTAATTTTTAGAGTTTAGCATAACAAATATAGGCTGGTGAGAAAATGTGCTAGTTTTCTACTGCTGTGTAAAAAATTAACAGAAACAAAATGGACTAAAATAATCCATGTTTATTAGTCACGGTTTCATAGATGAAAAGTGAGGACAGTGGCTTTGTTCTCTCCTCGGGGTATGTAAGACTGGGATCAAAGACTGGGTTCTCATCTGGAGGCTCTGGAGAAATATCTGCTTCTGAGCTTACTCATGTTGCTGGCGGGATTCAGTTCTTCATGGTTGGAGGTCTGAGATACCTGTTTTCTTGTTGGCTGTCAATCAGAGACCTCCCTTATCTACGGGATGCTGCCTCATTCCTTGTCATGTTGCTCCTTCCATCTTCAAAGCCAGCACTGGGGAATTTCTCATGTGTCAAATTCTTCTCATGCATCAAATCTCTGACTTCCTCTTTTTAGACCAGCCACAGAAAACTCCGTATTTTCAAAGAGCTCAGGGAATTAGGTTAGCCCCAATGGGACAATGTTAAACTTAGCTGATTTGAGCTCTTAATTGTATCGCAAAATTACTTCACAGTAGAAAATAAATTAATGACTGATTGATGATGTGTGTACATTAGGGGTACTGGTAATCTCGATGCCCATCTTAGAGTCCCACCTACCACAGAGAATAAAGTAAAGATGACATTTAAAAGGAAATGTTCCAGGCACGGTGGCTCATGCCTATAATCCCAGCACTTTGGGAGGCTGAGGTAGATGGATCTCTTCAGTCCAGTAGTTTGGGACCAGCGTGGGCAACACGGCGAAACCCCATGTCTACAAAAACATAGGCCTGTGTGTGTGCACCTATAGTCCCAGCCACTCAGGGAATCTGAGGTGGAAGAATTGCTTGAGCCTGGGAGGTTGCGGTTACCGTGAGCCATGATTGCATCACTGCACTCCAGCCAGGGTGACAGAGCAAGACCCTGTCTCAAACAAACACACACACACAAAAAGGAAATGCATGTCTTATAAGGATAGAAAGGCTTTAATATTATGTTCAAATGCTTGGATTGTATTCTATAGTTAGACAAAACTGGGGCAACTTAGCCTCTTGTATATTATTTTATGAATCCTGTAGAGAAAACCAGCAATTTCAAACGACTTGTAAATGTCTGATAACATCAAATATCTCATTTCCATTTATTTCTAATGATCAAATATGACAACAAAATACACTTTTAAAAGTTAATACCATAACTGTTCTTCCAACCAAGAGAATTGGCCAGAAGGTAACCTGATATTTGAAGAACTATGGATCATTGAAGGTCGATGAGATTGGATAGACAAGAAATACAGCTAAGGAACACAGCAGTCCAGAACACTGAGGTAAGAGTGGTGATTCCAAAGGAAAATTCAGAGAATCTGCACGCTACATCACCAAGTACACAAATGATGAATGAGCCTTGATGTAATTATTAGATGATTCAATTTTAAATTGGAACAGCTAGAACAGTGGTTCTCTTCCAGAAAAACAAAGGTCTTCTAATTTAGCAATAGTAGAGGTGACCATTTTCTCTAGATTCACCATAAAATCACCCCCTAGGTGGAAACATGCCCGTAGACACATTGTACTCATAAACTCAAAGTCCAGAGTCTCTATGCCATTTTCTTGAAGATTCAGTTCAAGGAAAAGTAACATTGGAAACAAACATATATTATAGCTGCCTGTATTAATCATACTGGTTCTACTACAGAAAAAAATAGCACATAACCTAAAAGAAATGAGAATGAAACTGAGATAATCGGTAACACGGAATGATAGAAAAGTGACACATGCAAATCTCTGAGGGAAAATGATTTGAATCCAGAATTCTAAACTCAGGCAAATGTTAAAAGCAAATACAATATTTTTAAACATGCCAGAACTAAAAAAATGTTGTTATATGATTATCCTAAATGTGACATTTCTTGTCGGGAAGGACCACTGTAAAATAAAAATAAATAGATAAGAAAGGAAAACATTAAATATAAGAATCAGTGGCAGTTGAGTATTATCGAAAAGAATCAAAGAAATCTTGCAAGAAGTTAAAAAGAAGTGCTTTGGATCTTGAAAGCAGAGATAGTGTATTTTAAGCAGCAGATTTAATGACAAAGGATTACACTTTATGTGTTCAGTTACCGACTCAATTCTGTAAAAAACACTGACTTAATCATAATCACACACACACACACACACACACACACACACACACACACACTCTAGTGCTGGGTGTAAAATGATTCAATATAGAAATAGTGCCTTGATAATTATAGTTGCAGAACAGAATAAATTCAACTATATCCTTTTAAAATGTTCAAATTAATGTAAAAATTATAAAGCAGTGAAAAATTTAAATTGCAGGTCATACTAAGATTTCTATCTTTTATATAAATGGGTCAATAGATAATACTTAATGTTCGTGAATCCATAGAGACAGAAGAAAGCATTATCTCAAGTTATAAAGACAATGGCTAGATATCATATGAATGGATAATAGTATATTTTATAAAAATCATAGGTGGGTGGGGAAAATGTGAGATAAACAAACTAAATCCTTCATCTTTCAAGATGGGACATCAGAAAATAGTCTAACATTAACAAATCAATAAAAGGTATGTATTTGTAAATACTTAAGTATATCATTTTAATGATAAGAATAATGTTTAAAAATGATTAAATTTGATTTCCTCTCAGATATGAGAATAGGGTTGAGAGGTATGGGCAAGAATTTCATCTATCATTCTGGATCATTCTGTATGTATCAGTATTTATAGATTTTCCAATTAACAACGTAAAAATTATCATAAATTCAAAGAATTCAAAGATTGTCAGGAGCACACTTTAGAATGCAATAAAAATAAATGAGAAAATATTACATGGTAAAACTTAATTATCCCTATAGAATACCAATTGTCTTTCTTGCCTTTAAATATACTGGCTCTATTTTAAAATCTGGTAAATGTGGAGTTTCATTTCTCAGTTTCAAAGAAAACTGATAAACTCAGACTACAAGCAAACCCTCTCTGTCAATCATATAACGGGAGTAGCACCAAGACTAAGTCATGATTCAAAATCAATTAATGATTGATTAGTAATAAACTAAGGACTTAATTTTACCCTTCTTTTATAGGTAGTTATACAGGATTAGAAGATTTGATAAATTATTTCTTCATTTACCCAAAGAAGTAGATTTTACACCCAGAATACTTTGTCATGGCAAGTATAACGTGGTAATTGTGCCTGTGAAACTAAATGTATAATTAAGGTCTAATGTCATACCACGGTTGAGCAACTTAGTCTTATTTAGCTTATGTCTGCACCTCTAAATTATGCCACCTGACAATTGTTGACATTATGGGACTAGGTTCTAACAAAGTTTTGTTCAAACCCCTTGTTCTACAACACTTTTACTGTTTAGCTAGTTTCCTTATCTGCAACATGCAAAATACAGTTGTAATAGAAGTTAAATAAACTATTAATGTTATTACCTTTGCTGTTTCACTTATTTTTGTTTGATTTATTTTACCAGTATTTTATAGTTTTCAGTATACATGTAATTCACCTCCTCGTTTAAGTTTATTCCTAAGTATTTCATTCTTTTTGATGGTGTTGAAAATTGAATTTTAAAAATCTTCCTTTTTGAGTAGTATGTTGTTAGCATGTAGAAACAAAACTAATTTTTATATGTTGACTTTATATCCTGCAAGTTTACTGAAGAAATTTATTAGCTCTAGCAGTTTTTTTCTGGAATCTTTAGAGTTTTCTATATTTAAGATCGTCATCTGCAAACAGAGGGAATTTTAATTATTTCTGTCATATTTGAATGCATCTTATTTCTATTTCTTGCCTAATTGCTGTAGCTAGGAGTTCTAGCATAATGCTGAATAGAAGTAGAAAGCGGGCATCTTTGCCTTGTTTCAGATCTTAGTAGAAAACCTTTCTATTTTTTACCATAGAGCATGATGTTACCTGTGGGCTTTCAATATATGACTTTTATTGTTTTGAGGTAAATTTCTTCTATATCTTATTTATTGGGTTTTTATCATGAAATGGTGTTAAATTTTGTCAAATACCTTTTCTATACCTATTGAGATTAAGTGGTTTTTTATTCTCCATTTCTTAATGTAGTAGATTCATCACATTTATTTATTTAAATATATTGAAACATTCTTTCACCCCATGAATAAACATCACTTAGTTATGCCATATAATTCTGTTAATGTGCTGTTGAATTCAATTTGCAAATATTTTGTTAATAATTTTTGCATCTTTGTTCATCAAGTATATCAGCCTCTAGTTATTTTTTTGCGGTGGTGTCTGTGACAAGCTTTTGTATCAGGATGATGGTGGTCTTGTAAAATTTATTTGGAAATTTTCCCCCTTCAATATTTTGAAAGAATTCAAGAAGAATTGGGATTATTTCTCTCTAACGTTTGATAGAATTTACATGTGAAGTTAACTGGTCCGGAGCTTTCCTATTCTGGGAAGTTTTGGATTACTCATTCAGTCTTCATATTTGTTATTGGTTTGCTTAGGCTTTCTATTTCCTCTAGATAAGTTCTGGTAGGCTGTATGATTCTTGGAATTTATAAATTATTTCTGTTGTTTCAATTTATTGCCATATAACTTTGAACAATAGTACTTTATGGTCTTCTTGGCTGGAGGCAGTGGCTCACACCTATAATCCCAGCACTTTGGGAGGCCAAGGCAGGCAGATCACTTGAAATCAGGAGTTAGAGGCCAGCCTAGCCAACATGGTGAAACTCTGTCTCTACTAAAAGTACAAAAAATAGCCAGGTGTGGTGGCACGTGCCTGTAGTTGTTGTAGTAGTAACTCGGGAGGCTGAGGCAGAAGAATCGCTTGAACTCAGGAGATGGAGGTTGCAGTGAGCCAAGATTGCACCACTGTACTCCAGCCTGGGTGACAGAGCGAGACTCTATCTCAAAAATAAAATAAATAAATAAATAAACATAAACAAATTAGTAAACATGATACATCACATTAACATAATGAAGAAAAAAATACATGATTATTTCAGTAGATTCACAAAAAGCATTTGATAAAGTTTAACATGCCTTCTTGATTAAAACGCTCAATAAATCAGGTATGAAAAGACTGAATTTTAACACAATAAAGGCCATGTGTGACAAACCTACACCTAATATTAAACTGGAACAGGAAAGTTGAAAGCTTTTCATCTAAGAGGAATAAGACAAAAAATGCCCACTTTCACCAGTTCTATTGAATATAGTAATGGAAGTCCTAGCCAGAGCAACTTGGCAAGAGACAGAAATGAAAGGGATCCAAATTGGAAAGGAAGAAGTTAAATTTGCCCTGTTTGCAGATGACATGATCTACAAAACTCTAAAGAGTTTACTAAAAATTGTTGTAATTAATAAGTTCAGTAAAGTTGCATGACTCAAAATTGATTTTGTTGAAATACTGTGAAAATGAGTAGTATTTCTACATATTAATAGCAAGCCAACTGAAACAGAACTAAAGACAGTATCATTCACAATAGCAACAAAAAAATACTTAGGAAAAAAATTTAACCACAGAGGTGGAAATCCTTTACATAGAAATATAAATGATCAATTAAAAAACTGAAGAAGAACAAATAAATGGAAAGATAGTCCATACTTATGTTGAAAGAATTAATATTGTTAAAATACCTATACTGTCCAAAGTGATCCACGCATTCAATGTCATTCCTATCAAAATACTATTGACATTCTTCACAGATATAGAATAAAATTCTTAAAATTAATATGGAATCACAAAAGATCCCGAATAGTCAAGGCAATCTTGTGCAAAAAGAATAAAGCTGGAGTCATCACACTATCACACTACCTGACTTCAAAATACACTACAAACCCATAATAAAAAAAACAGCATGTTACTGGTATAAAAATAGAAACATTGATCAATGGGACAGAATAAAGGACACAGAAATAAATCTATGTACTTACAGCCAACTGAGTCTTGATAAAAGTGACAAGAACACTTAATGGAAATATGACAGTCTCCTCAATAAATGGTGCTAAGAAAACTGGATATACACATGCAGAAGAATAAATAGTAGCTAGTATCTCTCACCATATATGAAAATCAACTCAATATGGAGTAAGGACTTAAATGTAAGACCCTAACTGATAAAATTACTGAAAGAAAATATAAGGGATATAAGGGAAATGCTTCCTGACATTAGTCTGGGCAAGAAGTTTTTGGATAAGACCCCAAAAGTACAGACAATGAAAGCAAAAATAAACAAATGGAATTATATCGTACTAAAAACACATCTGCATAGCAGAAGAAACAATTGAAAGAGTGAAAAGACAGATAACAGAATGGGACAGAATATTTGCAAACTATGGATCTGAAAATGGGTTAATATTCAGAATACAGAAGGAATTCAAACAAATTAGTAGCAAAAACAAGTAATTTGAGTAAAAAGTGAGCAAAAGACCTGAATAGACATTTCTTAAAAGAAGACATACAAATGGCCTATAGGTATATGAAGAAAATTAGGGAAATGCAAATCCAAACCATATATAAAATATAACTTTACCAAAATTAGAATGCCTACCTGACTACTGAAAAGACCAAGATAACAAATGCTGACCAGAATGTGAAGAACGAAGACCCTTACACATTGTTGGTGGGAATGCAAATTAGTACAGCCATCACAGAAAACAGTTAGGAGGTTCCTCAACAAACTTAAAATAGAATTAACACACAATCCAGCAATTCTACCATAGGGTATACTGAAAAAAAAGGAAATCAGTATGTCAAAGAGATATCTGCACCCCCATGTTTATTGTAGCACTATTGGTGGTAGCCAAGACATGGAATCAAACTACATGTTCAACAATTAACAAATGAGTAAAGAAAATGTGATTTACATGTACACAACAGAACATTATTCAGCCATAAGAAGGAATGAAATCCTATAATTTGTGGAAGACATTGTGTTAAGTAAAATAAGTCAGGTACAAAAAGGAAAAGTTCTACATTATCTCATTATATGTGGAATCAAAAAATGATCTCATAAGTAGAAAATAGAATGTTGGTTATATGATGCTGAAGAGTGTGGTAGGGGATAGGGAAAGATTGATCAATCAGTACAAAATTATGGTTACATGGGTGGAGTGTGTTCTGGTATTCTATTGCACAGTAAGATGACTGTGGTTTAAAATACTGAATTGTAAATAGCTAGAAGAGGTAATTTTGAATGTTCTGACCACAAAGAAATTATAAATGTATGAGATTATGGACAAGTTAAATATCCTTACTTGGTCTTTAAACAATGTTTACAAGTATTGAAATATCAGACTGTACCCCATATGCACAGTTGTTAAGTGTCCATTCATTTTTTTAATCACATAAAAGAGGAAGGAAAAATCCTGCCGTTTGTAACAAGATGGACAGATCTGGAGGGCCTTGTTTAAAATGAAATAAGCCAGATTCAGAAGGACAAATACTACATTATGCCACATTTATAAGGAATCTAAAATAGTCAAACCCACAGAAGCAGAGACTAAAATGGTTGTTGCCAAGGGCTGTGGGTTGAAGGGGGAAATGTAGAGGCACCAGTCAAAGGGTGCAGGAGTTTCAGTTATGCAAGATGAAGGAGTCCTAGAGGTCTGCTGGACAAAATAATGCCTACGTTAATAATATTGTATTTTATATTTTAAAAGTGTTCACATGGACAAAAGTAATAAAGAAAGAAAGTACGAATGATTTCTGGCAGTGATGGATATGTTTATAGCATAAACTGTGGTGGCTACATGAAGTACACATATGTCCAAACTCATCAAGTTGTGTACATTAACTATGTACTGCTTTTCATATGTCAATCATACCTCAGTGAAGTGATTAGAAAAGAAAATCCAAAAAAGGTTATAAAAATGAAATCAACTAAAGTATTATAAACACTTAGCACAGTTTCTGGTTTAGAGTAGGTGGACAGAAATGTTATAAACTCTTATACTACAGTCATGTGCCCCTTAACAACTGGGCAAGGGATGCATCGTTAGGTGATTTTGTCACTGTACAACCACCATAGAGTGTACTTACACAAACCTAGACTGTGTAGCCTGCTACACACCTAGGCTCTATGGTATAGCCTATTGCTCCTAGGCTACAAGCCTATATAGCATGTTACTGCACTAAATACTGTAGGCAATTGTAACACAATGGTAAGTATATGTGTATTTAAAGATACTTAAACATAGAAAGGGTACAGTAAAAATACAGTTAGTATAACCTTATGGGGTCATTGCTATATATGTTGTCCACTGTCGTGATGTGGTGCTAGACTGTATTTTTGAGGTAATCTTTATTCTATATGTGGAGATTTCTACTGAGTCAGATTTGATGAGCATTGAATCACATACAGGAATTGTTGGGGGATAGTGGAGAATAAGCAAAATAGAAAGTGCCGAAAAAACTAGAAGAGTATAGATCTGTATTAGGGATAAATCAACCTTCTACTATGTTACTGAGACCAAGCTTCAGCTCTTGACAACCTACAGACTCTATTAAGAACATGGTTCCTGCTGTATTGTCTCAGAAGTTTTTCTAGGCAAACTGCTTACTAAGTGAGGGACACCTAAGGTATAGTCTTTTTTATTTGATCCATTTGATATAATTATTTTAAACCTTGTAACTATGCATTCCTTGGCTGAGCCCAGTAGGTAGTGTCTTAGGCAAAGTATTAGCACAAATAGCAGTTCAAAAACAGTAGCATAATTATGTCAAGTGAATTTCATGGAACTCATAACATTTGGCCTTAAGCTTATTGCAAAAACAATGACAATAGAAACAATATCAGTTACAAGATTTAAGGTTTTTATAGGGTAAAAAAAAGAAAACACTCAGAAGTACAACTCAACCAGAACTTGAGACCAGAAATACTTTAAAAACCTTTTTTTATTGTCATTAAGAGCAATCTAAGTAACATAATCAAATACATCTTAGACACAACATATTAGATTTGATAGTACCCTTTTTACTAAAAGGGGAAGGTCATGAAAGAAGCTCCTGGCCCTCCCAAAGCCAAAGACGAAGGAAAACAAAAAATTTGAAGGCCAAGAAGGCAGTGCTAGAAGGTATTCACAGGTGCACATAAAGATGGTCCACACATCACCCACCTTCTGGTGGCCCAGGACACTGAGGCTCCTAAGCAGCCCAAATATCCTCAGAAGAGCACCAGGAGAAACCAGTATGACCACTGTGCCATCATCAGCTTCCCCCGACCACTGATTCTGCTATGAAGAGCAAAGCTAACAACACAGTTGTGCTCATTGAGGATGTCAAGGCCAACAAGCACAAGATCAAACAGACCGTGAAGAAGCTCTATAAGATTGATGTGGCCAAGGTCCATACCCTGATCAGGCCTGATAAAGAGAATACATATGTTCAACTGGCTCCTGACATTGATTGTTTGGATGTTGCCAATAAAATTAGGATAAGCTAAACTGAATCTAGTTAACTAAATACACACACACACACACACACACACACACACACACACACATATTTACCATAAAAACACATTTTCCAACACCTGATGACAAAACTTGTATCAGCTGCATCCTGGCACTGTCTTTAAATATAATTGGAAGAAAAAGGTAGCTAAATTTGTATATAATTTGGAGATTTTTAAAAAGTTAAAATAGGTATACAAATGGAAAATAAGAAAGTATCATGTGATATTATATACATACTCATACATATACATACATATGGATAAGTTGCTTCAAATCTCATTTACATTTTGAAGAATATTATTATCTAACAATTTCTAAGACCAAGGTTTACAATGAGCAAAACATATAAAAGGAGAAATAAAGAAGAAAATGCATTACCTCCTAGATTATTAATACACACGGATGGCTTTCTGGAATTTACAATAATATTGAGAGCAAAAACATTCAATGATAGTTGATTAACTCACAAAAGCCTTTCATATTATGACAAACTATTGATGCACTTAGAGATTATTACCAAGAATCATGACAATGAAAATTCACCATTTGGATCTCCAGCTGAGGAAAGCGTAATTTACCTATGACCCCAGATGCTTGCCTTGAAGTATTATTTCCAATTTCACGCTGAGGTCATGCATTCCACCAACTTCTCTCACATCATTACTAATGTAGAAGCATCCCTACAAGTACTGCCAGTACTTTTGCAGTGGATGATTTTGATGTGAAGGTACTACACAGGCCTGGCCAAAACTTTCTTTCAATTCTCTTTCCTTCCTTTCACTCTCTTCTAAATAGGTTTCAGACCTGTATTATGATCTGAAAGTTTTCCTCTGCCTTCCCTGTTTCCCTCTTCTTTATCCTTTGTAATCGTTTATTCCAATGCATATTTTTTTCCATTCATATCCAGTCTTAGAGGTAGCCAAACACATACAAGTTATGCCAAGAGTGGTCTAAGAAACAGGTATTAAGATGGAGTTTTATAAGATATTCTATTGCTACTTGATGGATAAAGAACATGCCATTTAAGCACTGTAGGATGTATGGATACTTCCTGGCTCAAAGTGGGGGCTTAATTGTTAAAGGATTCTACACTGGTAGAGGAGAATGCCCTTGCAAACAAAATGGTTCAAGCATATGGAGAGAAAGAATACAAGCATATGGAGAGAAAGAATAAATAATCCCTACAAGAACAGCATCCTTTGGCCAGTTACAACTAGGTTGTATTGAAGTCCTACAAAGGGACAAGGAAAAAGTGGGAGTCATTAATGAAGAGTTAAAAGCTAAGTGTGAAAGACATGCATTTTTGTTTGTATATAGACAGATATGTATTACCCCCAGTGGGAGCACTGGCAGTACTGAACAGCAGAGGATCTGATGGACTTTTCTAATCCACTCTTTTTCAATTTCATTTCTCTGTCTTTTACAAGTGTCAGATCTGTATCCTGTATCACAGTTCCCAAAGCATTCACAGTCTTCTCTGGCTAACTGCCCTATATATAGATCCTTTATGACATTTTCCCCAATAAATCTCTTGAATATTTAATCTTATTTGGCTTCTGTTTTTTAGGACCTACGTTAATATACTCAGGATGTGAGAAAATAGCAAGCAATTGTTTGAACTATTTAAAAAGAAGAAAAAATACTGATAATATGGCTAATGTTTCTGAAATATTTATTCCCCTGCCAAATTGTATGGCAGGTATGCAGTACTGTGGGGATTTACCCCAGCCTATACACTTGGAATATGACTAGATTGATTTAAGCCAATTAGCCTCCACACTCTTCTTCAAGTAGTTATAAATTCAGGGATTTATATGTAGCACCATTGATACACAGCATTTCTGCGGTATAACACTCAAGGGGGACACTGTACCTAAATATATCCAATAATGTGAAACATTTTGTTTTCAAAGAGAGGGGAACTAATATCTTCCACCAGAGATTAATAAGAAAACAGACATGAGCAAAGGGAGCAGGATAAATTGGCAGAGATGAAAAGTTTGAGATATTTGCAGAGAATCAGAGCTGATGCCCTGATTAAACTGGGCTTGACATTCACCCACCACATTTGCCATTTTCTCTCATGTAAAAATTTTTCTTAGATTCTACTTGTTTTAAAACGGAATTATAATTTTTATTAATTATTTCTGAAAGTTTCTTAAATTACTCAAGCATTTTTATTTAAAGACGGGTTGAACTAGCAAACACAAATAAAAATAATTGTATTTATCTTAAAAATGTATCTCATTTTCTTTTATTTAAAGAAAAACTTTACTTTTGCAACATTAGAAAAATCACAATCTAAATGCTTAGTTATATCAATTTGTGAGAACATGAGGCATTATTTGAACGTGACTTTCATTAACAATGTATTATTTGATTTCTTTATATTCACCTTAAACAGAAACAAATGATTCAAATTTTAAAAGAAAAAAATAATAAGTATAAAGAAGTATTTTAAATGTTACTCATATCTTTGAAATCGTTACTTTTTTCAATTTATTTTAGAATGAACTAGACTATTATAAGAGGATTAAATATGCAAGTATATTTTTCTTTCTACTTTCTTATTGTAGAACATAACTTCTAAAGTGTTTCAACCAACATTTTCTACTCAGAAAAACAAAACTTATTTTTCACTCCCCTGGAATCCATGCCATCTGCATTTGAGCACACATGAGAAAGACCACACTTTTGAAAAATGAGTGTGACTAATTCATTCACAAATTTCATTCATCATTTAGCAAGTAAAACAAGAAGAGATTCTATACATTTAAAAATTTATCCTATGAAAATTACATTTTGGAGCAATAATTGCACTTCTATGCCTCTCAAGTCTGTGGGACTCATCCACACTTCAATGAGTGATCTGTTTATTGTTAAAACTGCTAAAGCCAAGATTTGATGCCAGCAAATGGTCACACATATACATCTTATATATAAATACATATAAAATGGGCTTTTGAGAAGTTAGAAATTCTAATTAGTAGACTAATTAGGATAGAAAGTAGAAGCCCATTTAAGATGATTAATACGAACCATGTACCTTATATTAATTCAAATCCTTGAACATGGTGATTGTCATTATATAAAAAATTCAATAATCTTACCATCAGTCAATGATTATTTTAATGAATATAAAATTAAACATATATTTAGTACGAAAATACGTTTAACCACACTTACAAACACAAGGCTTATTAATTACACTATAATGACCACTAATCATAAATATTATCATAAAATAGTTACACAATTACAACTTTTACCACTTTCTGTGCGTGTTAAGAATTTATGTTGTAAACAACCAAAAACTTTTCACATTTATAAAACTAGAAATGACTGAACATGGAAGTATTTTTCATAGATATTTCTTCCTTGGAAGAAATAAGGAGAGTTAGATGATGAGAAAACAATACAATTAATATATTCTCCTGTCCTTAAGAAGCTTGTGTCCTATACAAAATTAAATTATTAATTATTTTCAAGTTCTATCTTTATAAGCCACTTATATTCAATCTAGAGAAGGGTAAAATATAAACAAAGTGAGTTTTTCCAAATTCTTCTTCAGACCCTTTATTCTATTTATTACTATCTATAACAATTTCTTATACTTTGTAAAAAATTTGCAATTGAATTCAGGAATCGTTTATCACCTCCCCAGACTTAGTATAGGTATGAACTGGAAAAGCAGTAAATATAGATAACAAAAATTGCTACTTTGGAGTTGGTGTTATATATTCCACGAACAGGTGATGTAGTAATTTTTAACACTGACTTCCAAGTAAAGAGCTATTGAACTGGAAAAGAGAGTAAAAACATAATTTTCTTCACTGTTCATCACTGTTATATTCACTATTACGGTAGCTTCACATTGTTTTTGCAGTTTATACAAAGTATGAGAATATATGCAGATAGAATCACAAAAACACATACAAGAAATTTCTAATGGCTGACCATTCTTTATTATCTGTATGTACATTAATAACACAGGGTTAAGTGTAGTGTGTTTTCAAGAATAAAACCTGACATGTTTAGATGTTAAATTAAAATAACAAAACATTTAAATGGTTTATGATTTATACCCCAAATATACAATGAGCTCTTTAACCTCTACAGTAAGAAAATAAAAAATTTAAAAAATGGCTGTCTTAGCTGAAAAGCTTAGCAATAACCCTGGAATGTTAAGGAGCAGATCTGGAGCCCAGATCTTGATTTGTACTAACATTCTCCAATAAAAGTCATCAGGGCCCCTGGGAGAAATGGCTGATTCTTGGTTCGAGACAGGAAATAAAGAACCTGGACCATATTCTAGCGTCCTAAAGAAAGGGGCTTCTAAAAACAAATAAAGAAACAAACAAACCATAATGATGGAAGTATGGGAGTGTGTTAAAGAAATACAAAAAACAATGGAAAGAGTTCCTAATGGCCAAAGCTGGAATAATTTGAGCAAGAAAATGTTAGTGTTAGATTACAAACCAAAGTAAAAGATGTATGTCCACGCTAATATAAATTAATGATTGAAATAGATAAGTGTTGGAGAAAGATCAAATTCCCTAGGAAGACAATTTCCAAATTCTTTGTGTAGATACTTTCCTTTGAGGAGGCAGATTATAATAGTTTACTCATTAAGTATGAGCTACACATAGTGAGTGACTCCATCCAAAAATTGCTGTATGAAAAGGGGGAAAAAACAGTAAGTGTACACTGGGGAATCCTGACACACTACTTTGTCCAGGCAATCAAGTCAAAATGAATCATGACAATTTGTAATAATAGTATGTGCCCTTGATATTATGTGACAAAATTGGTATTTTCCTCTGTGGTATTTCTTCTCCCCAAAACATAGCCCATTTTAATCATGAGAAACTCATTAGGCAAATCCCAGTTGAGGGGCATTGTACAAAATACCTAATACTACCCATTTGTGTAAACATAACTACAAATATACTTAAAAATTACTAACATATATTAAAAAGATAGTACAGCATGAAAAATTTTACCTATTCTAGGAATTCAAGTCAGAATTAACATTAAGCAATCAATAAAACTCACCACATTTAGAAGTTAAGTGAGATTAATCATATCCACACATAAACTTAAGATAAAATGTATGAAATATTACTAATAAAACTATTCACAAAAGGAAAAGAAGATAAGTCTCTTGCCTGATAAAGAATATGAAACTCAAATGCACAGCAAATACCACTTGTAATGGTGAATTTGGATGTATCTATTATTTTTATATGTAAGGATTACTTTTATTCTACATTTAACTGTATTGACAAACTAATCTAGAAGCAAGTAAACAAAAATATACAGCTTGTAAAGAAAGAATTAAAACTGCCATTATTGACCAATGGTGTTTTGTCTATATGAGAAAAGTAGCTAACGGGCAGATTTTCAAAATAAGAAAATGCAGGTTGATCCCGTCAAATTTCATTATAAACATGCTAATGACAGACCTCCTGGCAGTCAGGCTCATGGTATTTGCTAACAAGATAGTAGAGCTTTCATTTACAGAAAAATTTTGGCAGGATGAACCTGATTATTCACTATTGGCTATGACAAATGAAGCAGGAACCTATTGCTTGACGGTGCCATGACTCTGGAAAATTTCAGGTAAACTGTATCCCTATCTGAGTATAACATGAAGACGTTTCATGACATGAGTGGCTCCTTATGTGTAAATGATACTGATCACACATATTATTTAGAATTCATATATAAGTTTGGGATATGAATGCATCCTGATAAGGAATGAGAGCACCTTGCTTCACTTATTGTCCATAATTACTTGTATTCCTGAAATTATTAGGGGTGATTGATACTAGGTAAGACGTGTTTTGTTTGAGTATGGCTTGAGAATCCAGCCATTTTTATTATTTCAAACATTCAAAAATTTGCAGAAAAAAAATGCAGCAAATAACATTACACAATGTCCCCATGTTTTTAATAAACTACAGAGTTCAGTATTTTATTCATATATGCTTATAGTATGAATAACACAATGTGTTTTTATGTTAGCACATACATATTTCTAATTTAACTTTATTACATGCTGAAGGAATAGAGAACTATATATATTTTTTAAATGAAAGTCAATGCCCACATAGACCAAAATGCATAGCAAAAACAATACATTTTATAAAGAGAAAGTTTGTTCAAGTGCTGAACTAAAGACTACATTTTAGATTTACTTCAAATTTACTTTTTTACAGTGAAATTACTAAACATTTTAAATTTGAAAACAGAAGAAAATCAAGGTTGAAGTAAAATCCCATGGTATTTCTTTGCTAGAGTTGAGAATTGCAAGTACCTTTCCTTCTCTCAGTTCAGAATCATTTTAATTAAATGACTTGAGAGCCTTCTGGGAAAGATTAGGCACAGAATTATAACTGAGTTTTCAGACTAGTATGGAGTGACAAAGTAGCACAATTCTCTTTGAATGACCATAGCTTGCTATATATTTCTGTTTCTGTTTTAATGAGTACCTAGTTGCCTGATTTGTGTGTGTGTGTTCTCTCTGCTTTTATTAACGATTCAGTATTCATTTAAACATTTGAATATCAGAGAGCGTGAGCTGACTTTGTTCATACCAATAATTCCATCTTAAAATGCTTCTTAAAGATTCATATTTAAGTTATTGAGTTATTGTTTAATCATGCTTTGAGGTCCCTTTCATCTGTTCAAAATACATAGAAATAAAAAATACAGCAAGTTAAAAATACATAATTCTCTCTCTCTCTCTCTCTCTCTCTCTCTCTCTCTCTCTCTCTCATACACACACACACACCCCCACACCCACACGAGCATAGAAAGACTGATGCTTCAGCTTGTTGGACTAGAACACCAGTTGTGTAGTTTCATGTATTATAAATAGATGGAACTCAAATCCTAGCTTACACAGAAAGAATTTTGGTATGAATTTGCACAATGTGCCATAGAAGCACCTGATGTAAAGTACTTCATCTGAAGTCAAAAGAAATAGATACAGTAAATAATCTTGAACTTCATTGTAACCTTCTATCTTTACGTATATCTTAAAAATCTTGGAGGCCAAGGTGGGCGGATCACGAGGTCAGGAGATTGAGACCATCCTGGCTAACACGGTGAAACCCCATCTCTACTGAAAATACAAAAAATTAGCTGGGCGCCATGGCAGGCGCCTGTAGTCCCAGCTACTCAGGAGGCTGAGGCAGGACAATGGCGTGAACCCTGGAGGCAGAACTTGCAGTAGGTCCAGATCTCGCCACTGCACTCCAGCCTGGGTGACAGAGCAAAACTCCGTCTCAAAAAAAACCCACAAAAAACAAAACAAAAAAAACCCTTAAGTATATCTTAAGTAAATACATAAAGATAAGTATATTAGCTTAACATGTAATATATAATAATTTTATCAATATAGTAATATATGAATGTGTATTAAAGATCAAGGGTAATTAGTAAATAATAAAAGTATAATCTAGATTTTTGAAACTAGCGGAAAAAAAAAAGGAAGGGTAGTAGAGAGATAAATAAAAACAAGCCAACAGAATTAAAAGGGCAAAAGTATGCTAATAAAAATAGTTAATAAAAATTTTTTAAAAGTAAAAATGACTACAAATATATCAGTAATGATTAATATATGTATTCAAGTCATTTAAGAGACAAAATATTCATATGAAACATTTCATGTAGCATTTAAATTTAATAAATTTGGTGTATATATAGTAATATGAACACATATTAAACCAACAGTATTGATTTTTCTTCATGGCATGTGGGTTGGCATACCCCTTCACCGAGTAAAGCTTAATGCAGCATAAAGGATGTTTTGTCACCTTTGGTTTTATTATTTATAGCATCAGTAACTGAAATGGGATAAGCTTATATCAAAACATGATCTTCTTGTAATTAATAATGTATTGTTGTCCTCAAATAGAGTGTCATAAAAATGATAAGAAATTGGAAGGTTTTATGACTAGACCTTTTTATTTATAGAAGAATATTATGTGCTCAGCATTATGGGCACTTGCTAGACATTCTGAATCTACTACTTTCTTATATTTAAAGATCATCCAGTATCTTGAAAGCATGAAGTTACAGACTCAGTTACCATGTGTCAATTAGCCACTGGTCCAGGGAATACAATGAAACTATATCTAAGACTCCAATATAAGGAAAAACATTCAGTATATATCAAGGAATTGATGCACACTCTCATCAATGGTATCTCAAACCTGGTCTTCACAAAGTCTGTGAAGACTCATACAAAATATGATCAATAATTCAACCCCTTCAAATATTGTGTACTTCACATAGAATTCTAAAACATGTTATCCATTATTAATTAGTAGTTTTAAAATAAACATGTAATAAGATTATGAAATATTTTAGAATATCTTTATTTTCTTACCCTTCATTGGTGAAATTTAGTCCCTTAGGGCTATTACAGGCCATGTCTGAGCAAAGGTTTGGGAAAGTATAAATTTAATTTATAAAATAAAAGTTTAAACACTTACATTTGAAAAGTTAACATTTGATGTGTATAATGATCCTAGCAATTTGCAGACATAATAAAAATGATTATATGATACACTTCTACAACAAAATAAATTAATCTTACAAGCATATAAACTCAGTGCTTGAAAATTTAGGGTGTAAATTAATAAATACTTCTATAATGATCTAAGCATTAAAACAACAACTGAATATATAAACGATTAGCAATTTACTTTGAGTCCTAAGTAGGTTACGACTCATATTAAAGCAAGTTATCTCACCAAATTTTTCATATATCAGGGAGCAAACACATTTAAAAAGTATTATCAACAGATACATATGTTATTTTTACATGATAATGTTTTCTAATTTTTAGAATGAGAATATTTTAATATATAATTGTAGGCAATGTCTTTTATATATTAAATTTAAAATAAAAGATTAAATATCTTCAAGTGACTATCGCAGCGTATTTTACAGAGTGTTTCTAAACTTTAGGTGTGATAAATGTTTATCCAGTTACAGTGGAAAAATATGACACATTATTTTTAACTCAAAAGTTTAGCCTCTAGCCTTCCTTTATATAATTTTTGCTTTATGAAAAAACAGTGAAACTATCAATATTGATTATAACACAGGCAATAATGAACAAAATATAATCATAAATACAACGAGGCAGAATTAAAACACCCTTATGATAAAGAGACATGAGGTAAGAACTTCAGGTTTGTGTGTATATTTGCTTTCAAATAAAGAACACGGCTGGGTGCGGTGGCTCACGTCTGTAATCCCAGCACTTTGGGAGGCCAGCCAGGTGAATCACCTGAGATCAGGAGTTCCAGACCAGCCTGGCCAACATGGCGAAACTCTGTCTCTACCAAAGATACAAAAAATAGCTGGGCATGGTGGTGTGTGCCTGTAATCCCAGCTACTAGAGGGGATGAGGCAGGAGGTTCGCTTGAACCTTGGAGGCAGAGGTTGAAGTAAGCCGAGATCATGCCACTGCACTCCAGCCTAGGCAACAGAGCAAGACACCCTCCAAAAAAACAAAAACAAAACCAAAAACAAACAAGCAAAAAAACAATGTGAGGAACGGATTAGAAGGTGGAGGCGAATGCTTATGATATCTTTCCTCTTCTGTCGTTTCTTACCCTCTCGCACTGAGCCCACATAGTGTTTCAACAACCCAAAAAATGCACATTACCCTTGTTTTTCTCTAACTCTAAGTGCTGACACACCATGGGGCTGGGCTCCACTAAAATTACTGAACAAAGACTGGTATTTTAGGAATACTTTTCTCACCAAATATTTACTAGGTGAAAAAAATTTGAAAGAAAATTGCTTTCTGTGTGACATATTAATATTCTTTGTACTAGAATCTCATTGAAAAGAGCAAAATTAGTGTGGAAATGTTGCTTTGATTTTCAAAACTAATAATTATAAAATAAACATTGATGAAGAGAAGAAAGAGAAGTTCCTGCAGAAAACCTATGCTACCCACGTATAAAAAATTCAGTAGTAAACTGTAAAACAGGTTTTTTTTGTTTTTCTCCTTGTAATTTATTTCTGTTATTTCCATAACTTGAGCACATTTTTCTAATATAAGCAGTTTTAGTTTTTCTAGAAATATGGATATCAGGTCATTTTTTGTTTTAGGATAAACACTGCAGTGTCACTAATGGTTTGGTGAAGGTCATGCCACTTTATAATTTTAAATTAATGAGCTTTTAGATAACTAAGAAAGACACTATTCCTCTTTAAAATGTAAATATTGTTAATCCTGGATAAAGTTAATTCTTTGTTGATTGTTAGGTATATAAAGAATCTGGACAAGCCTAACAAACAAAAAATATGTTTTCCATTAATTTAGCTTCAGTACCCTAGAGTCTAGGTAGAAAGAACATAGTACTGTGCTTTGAAATTAGAGAAAAAAGTGGACCCTTTGTCAAGTAGAGTGGAGGCTGAGAAAAAAGAATGACAGTAAGTGGTTCCCTACAGACCTGTAAACATCAGAAAAAATATGTCAAATAGACATGTTGAGTTTTTCTTTTTTACTCTGTAATTTCTTTCTATTATTTCCAAAGAGCAGAATGCAGTAAAATTTTATTAAGCATTCCATTATGATTTTAACTAAGTTTAGGAGACGTCTGTAGAGCCCCCTGCCAACATTGGTATAACGTAATGGAGTGGAAGACGTAACTGTCTGAAGAAGATACTCTGAGTTCAGATGCCTGGAGTAAAACCAGAGTATAGAGCAAGACTAAAGTGACAAAGAACAATTCAGGCAGCTTTGTAAATATTTAACCGTATTTTAGAAATCATTGCAATACTTTGTTCAGGGAACAGGAAAAATAAACTTCCTGCTGACAAGAATAGTGGGACCTATGGAGAACGTCAGCTTGGCATTAAAGAAAGGTAAATTTCCAAAGCCTGCAGAAACAAGGTTTCTGGCTTACATTAATTTGAATTTTTAACACAAGATCTAATTGTGGGAAATGGAGGAACTAAACCAAGATTGTGCTTATATTGTTTACTATTTTATCTTTTGTTCTCACAATGGTGGTATCCATGGTGTAAAACCTCCTTGATTAAATGTAGGTATCTGCGTTTGTGTGCAACATATAATGTGTATAATATATGAATAACATAGATGTATAATATGTAATATATATTGGGCACATATACTACAGTGTGAATAATCTATATGTTATATGTAATGTATAATGAACCAGTTATTATAGAATATAAGCCAGATATAATAAAATATTTAAAGGATTATATATAAAACATCAATTTTTTAAACTGAAGTGAATTTTAAGGAATAATTAATTTTGGAAGGAAACAATTTATTCTCAAGGACTGTTATATTTAAATATGGTTACTATTAAACATTATTTAGAAAATAGAGTGGAATATCTTGGAGAATTACAGTTACAAAATAGAAAATAAATATTTAGAATATATATGAGCAAAAATGGCTTCTTGCTATATATCCAAGGTTAATGAGATCTAAAGCCTCTATGTGCTTTCACTTTCTCTTTGCTTCTCTTATATTCTTTAGTGCCATTCAGTTCCAAGAAGCATTTACTTCTAAGAAGCAGGAACTCACTTCACTTTTGTAGTCTTACTTGAACCTACTATGTGAATTACATTTGGACTACAACATTGTTGATAGCTTTCCTTAAGGACTCCAGGGCAAATGAGCTTCTGCAGCCCACAGCAATGTCTGTGGTGAAAATAAAGTTGGGGGTTAACATCTAGCATTTCTTCTTGTCAACGAAATCATAAAAGCTTTTAGCAAATATTTTTGTTGAATAAAGCAACACATTTATATTTTTAAAAATTACCAGTCAGCTATGAAAATAAGTTTTTTTAACATTGTGTGGAGCATTTTATTAGCAGATTTTTGTGACATGAATCATACTTTCTTGATTGGAACTGATCATGCTAATGATCTGACCATTATCTTTGGTTACCCCAAAAAATATCACTGAAGTGGTATCAACCTCTCCACATTAATATCTGCTTGTTTTACAAAAATACAAGCAGTTATCCTGGACTAAGTAAATGGGCAACGTTTTCCAAATTGTTACAAAAACACTTAGAAAAAATTTGAGCAGGTGTGAAAATGCGGGAATAATTGTATCATTTCATGTTTAAGTTTCTTACTTAGTAAAAACCATATGAAGAAAATGATTTTTGTATTAAGGTATATGTTTCAATAGATTTTTGAATTTACTGTATTTTATGTGCCTTTCTGGTGTATGTTTGGGTACTCTGTATTTAGTGAGGCATGCCATTGAATAAGAAGCAACATTAAGTAGCAGTGACAATGATTTTCCTATCAAAACGCATACACACAAATGTGTGTGTGTATGTGTGTGGGCAGCTTTAATACTCAGTAATATATATCTATATCTGTACTTTAAAAATATGTATGTTAACATACATACATATGTTAACAACATAACGTAACATAACATAACAACATAACATAACAAAATATGTTAACATACATATTTTTAATATACTATAGCTTTAATATAAAAATTATTTCAAATGTTATTATTATTTTTTATTTTACTTATAAGTTCTGGGATACATGTGCAGAACGTGCAGGCAAGTGTTATTTTTATACTAGTAATTAAATTTTCCATCAAATGATTCATGGCACTTAAAAATATTTATTTTGACAATAGTAAAAATAAAATTGCTTATAGAAGGTCTGACATGTGTGACCATTTTGAAAATTGCTTTCTAGAAAATTAGTACATCAGGTCTCAATTAGATCATCGTACATTTTATAAAACAAAGAAAAATTAATATATTTTCTCTATTTCATATTCATTTTTAGGGTCTTAAAACAAGGTTAAAAAATTAAGTCTGAAGAAAGTATCAGTACCCCAAAATTTAAATGCCAAAAGAAACTCAAATCAAACAATAGGAAATGTTTACGTAAAAAGAAAAAAAATACATGAAGATAAATTGTGAATCCATTAACATGATTATTAAACAAATTTGCAAAAACTAAAATACAGCTTTTGACAATGTTGGAGTGAATAATGTGGCATGCAAAATAATGTCTATCTAAAATATGCACACACACAGAGAACAGAAAAATGGGTTTGTTTTTAGGGTAAAATAAACAAGTTTTTTTTCAGATCTCAAACTTATGCACACATACACAGAAACACTTTTTATAAAAAGTGAAAAGAAATAGCAATTCATGAAATGTAAATAGCTTTAAAATATAGTCTTTGAACAAAATCAGTGTGTAAGAGCAATTTGATTTACTACGAAAAGCGGAGGATAGGTATTCTCTTCCCCTCTCATGTTCTAACTTTTCTACCATTTTTTCTTCTTTTCATATACCCCAATAAGTAAAACAAAGAAACAACAATAACAAAAACAACAAAATTCCTGAGTTTCCAGAGCCTGAAACTCTGTTCTCTTTTTCTGGGCAGCATTTAGAGCTTAGGAGTAGTTCTGGACTCCATGATTCTGACATACTGAGGTTTAAACTTTATAGCATTGCAGTATAGATTCAGGTAAAATTCTTCAAAGTTTGTATTCATCACTTTGGGATGAGATGTCTATGCTTAGAATACATACCAACAGAGAGATCAGAGAACCAAATTGAGCAAGGGATCTAAATAACAAGATGGATGCTTTAGTGGAGCCAAGGGCACAGCATACCATATCCTGAAAATGGTTTCTGCATGTGCTTTTCAATAGTCACACATATATTACATCTCTTACACATTTGATTTTCAAAACCTAGGAAGAGAATGGAAATGAGTGGTGGAATTTGAGAATTAGGAAAAATTCATGGATAACTTCACTTGAAATTCTGTTTTATTTCTCATATAAAATTTTATAATTACTTTCATGTGCTTATTATCATAATTAAATCATATTTAAATATATCCCAAAGTAAATTCTATGACAATTATTTTTACATCGTAAAATTTTCTAAATTTTCCTTAAATTTTTTTTTTAATTTTTATTTTAGATTCAAGGGTACATGTGCAGGTTTGTAAAATAGGTAAATTGTATGTAGAGGAGGTTTCTTATGGAGATTGTCTTGTAACCCAGGTAATAAGCATAGTACCCAATAGGTAGTTCTTCAACCCTTACCCTACTCCCACTCTCCACTCTCAAGTAGTCCCTGGTGTCTGTTTTTTCCTTCTTTGTGTCCATATATAATCAGTGTTTAGCTCCCACTTATAAGTGACTTCATGTGGTATTTGGTTTTCTGTTCCTGTGTTAATTCACTTAAGATAGTGGCCTGATATGGTTTGGCTGTGTTCCCACCCAAATCTCAAATTGAATTGTATCTCCCAGAATTCTCATGTATTGTGGGAGGGACCAAGGGGGAGGTAATTGAATCATGGGGGCTGGTCTTTCCTGTGCTGTTCTTGTGATAGTGAATAAGTCTCACAAGATCTGATGGGTTTATCAGGGGTTTCCACTTTTGCTTCCTCCTCATTTTCTCTTGCTACCACCATGTAAGAAGTGTCTTTCACCTCCAACCATGATTCTGAGACCTCACCAGCCATTTGGAACCGTAAGTCCAAGTAAACCTCTTTTCTTTCCTCAATATCAATTATGTCTTTATCAGAAGTGTGAAAACGGACTAATACAGTAAATTGGTACCAACAGTGGTGTTGTTGAAAAGATACTCGAAAATGTTGAAGCAACTTTGGAATTGGGTAACAAGCAGTTGGAAAAGTTTGGAGTGCTCAGAAGAAGACAGGAACATGTGGGAAAGTTTGGAACTTCCCAGAACCTTGTTGAATGACTTGGCCCAAAATGCCGATAGCAGTATGTACAATAAGGTCTAACCTGAGGTAATCTCAGATGGAGATGAGGAGCCCATTGTGAACTGGAGCAAAGGTGACTCTTGTTATGTTTTAGCAAAGAGACTGGTGGCATTTTGCCCCTGCCCTAGAGATTTATGGGACTTTCTACTTGAGAGAGATGATTTAGAGTATCTGGCAAAAGAAATTTGTAAGCAGCAAAGCATTTAAGAGGTGATTTGGATGCTGTTAAAGGCATTCAATCTTATAAGGGAAGCAGAGAATATAAGTTTGGAAAATTTGTAGCCTGAGTATGTGATAGAAAGGAAAATCTCATTTTCTGGGGGGAAATTCGAGCTTTCTGCAGAAATTTGCATAAGTAGCAAAAAGCCTGATGTTAATCCCCAAAAAGACTCTCATGGCAGCCCTTCTCATAACAGGCCTGGAGGCCTAGGAGGAAAAAGTTGTTTTGTGGGCCAGGTCCTGGGTTCCCAAGCTGTGTGAAGCCTAGGGTCTTGGGGACCTGTGTCCCAGCTGCTCCAGCCACAGCTGAAAGGGGCCAACATACAGCTTGGGCTGTGGCTTTAGAGGGTGCAAGCCCAAGCCTTGGCAGCTTTCACATGGTGTTGAGTCTGCAGGTGCACAGAAGTCAAGAATTGAGGTTTGGGCACCTCCGCCTAGATTTCAGAAGATGTATGGAAATGCCTGGATGCCCAGGCAAAAGTTTGCTGCAGGGGCAGGGCCCTCATGGAGAACCTCTACTAGGGCAGTGCAGAAGGAAATATGGGATTGGAGCCCCCACACAGAGTTCCTATTGGGGCACCGCCTAATGGAGCTGTGAGAGGTGGGCCACCATCCTCCAGATCCCAGAATGGCAGATCCACTGACAACTTGTACTGTGTGACTGGAAAAGCCACAGACACTCAATGCCAGCCTGTGAAAGCAGCTGGGAGGGAGGCTGTACCCCACAAAGTCACAGGGGCTGAGCTCCACAAGACTAAGGGAATCAACCTTTTTCATCAGCGTGACCTAGATGTGAGACCTGGAGTCAAAGGAGATCATTTTGGAGCTTTAAGATTTTACTGCCCACCTGGATTTCAGACTTGCACGGGCCTTGTAACTTCTTTGTTTTGGTCAATTTCTCCCATTTGGAATGGCTGTATTTACCCAATATCTGTACCCCAATTGTCTCCAGGAAGAAATTAGCTTGCTTTTGGTTTTACAGGCTCATAGGCGGAAGGCACTTGCCTTGTCTCAGATGAGACTTTGGACTGTGGACTTCTGGGGGATAATGATAAAATGAATTGAGACTTTGGGAGACTGTTGGAAAGGCATAATTAGTTTTGAAATGTGAGGACATGAGATTTGGAGAGGTCAGGGTTGGAATGATATGGTTTGACTGTGTCCCACCCAAATCTCAACTTAAATTGTATCTCTCAGAATTCAGGCATGTTATGGGAGGGATCCTCGGGGAGGTAATTAAACCGTGGGGCCCAGTCTTTCCTGTGCTGTTCTTGTGAAACTGTGTAAGTCTCATGTGATCTGATGGGTTTACTGGGATTTTCTGCTTTTGTTTGCTCCTAATTTTCTCTTGCCACTGCCATGTAAGTAGTGCCTTTCACCTCCAGCCATGATTCTGAGACCTACCCAGCCATACAGAACTGTAAGTCCAAAGAAACCTCTTTTTCTTCCCAGTCTCAGGTATGTCTTTATCAGCAGAGTGAAAACAGACTAATACATGGCCTCCAGCTCTGTCTATGTTGTTGCAAAGGCTATGATCTCATCCTTTTATGTGGTTGTGTAGTATTCCATGGTGTATATGTACCATATTTTTTTAATCCAGTCTACTTTTGATGAGCATTTAGCTTGATTTCCTGTCTTGGCTATTGCAAATAGTGCTGCGATGAACATATGCATGTGTGTCTTTTATAGTAGAAGATTTATATTCCTTTGAGTATATACCCAATAGTGAAAGTGTTGGTTCAAAGGTTAATTCTGCTTTGAGTTCTTTGAGAAATCACCAAATTGTTTTCCACGATGGTTGAACTAATTTACATTCACACCAGCAGTGTATAAGTGTTCCCTTTTTTCAGCAACCTAGCTAGAGCCTGTCATTTTTTGATTTTTAGCCTTTCTGACTAGTGTGAAATGGTATCTGACTAATATGAAATGGTTTTGATTTGCATTTCTCTAAGAATTAGTGATGTTCATTTTTTTATATGCTTGGTGGTCATGTGTATATCTTCTTTTGAAAAGTGTCTGTTCATGTCTTTTGCCTACTTTTTAATGGGGTTGTTTTTGTTCTTGTAAATCTGCTTAACTTCCTTACCGATGCTGGATATTAGACTGTTTTCAGATATATAGTTGGCAAGTACTTTTCTTCTATTCTGCAGGTTGTCTGCTTCTTTGTTGACAGTTTATTTTGCCATGCAAATCTCTTTAGTTTAATTAGATCCTATTTGTCAATTTTTGGTTTAGTTACACTTGTTTGGGGGTCTTTATCATAAAAACGTTGCCAGGGCCTACGTACAGAATGGTCTTTATTTCCTTGGTTATCTTCCAGGGTTTTCATAGCTTTAGGCTATACATTTAAGTCTTTAATACATATTTAGTTAATTTTTATATATGGCATAAAGAAGGTTGATTGTATGTGTGCAGTATTATTTCTGGGTTCACTATTCTGGTCCATGATTCTGTTTTTGTATCAGTACCATGGTGTTCTGGTTGCCATAGTTTTACAGTACAGTTTAAAAAGGGATAATGTGATGCCTCCAGCTTTGATTTTTTTAATTAGGATTGCCTTGGCTATTTGGGCTCTTGTTTGGCTCCATATGAATTTTAAAGTAGTTTTTTTTTTCTAATTCTGTGAAGACTATCTTTGGTAGTTTGGTAGGAATTGCACTAAATCTGTAAGTAGCTTTGGAAAGTATGGCAATTTTAACAACATTGATTCTTCCTACCCATGAGAATGAAATATTTTCCCATTTGTTTGTGTCATCTTTGACTTCTTTGAGCAGTGTTGTGTAATTCTCATTGTAAGATCTTTCACCTCCCTGGTTACCTATATTCCTAGGTATTTTATTCCTTTTGTAGTTATTGTGAACTAGGTTGTATTCATGATTTGGCTCTCAGCTTATATGTTGATGTATAGAAATGCTATTGATTTTTGTACATTGAGTTTGTATCCTGAAACTTTGCTGAAGTTGTTTATCAGATCTAGGAGCTCTGGGGCAGAGACTATGGAGTTTTCTAGGTATGACATCATATTGGATGCATACAAGGATAGCTTGACTTTCTTTTTTGCTATCTGGTTGCCTTTTGCTTCTTTCTTTGGCCTGAATGCTCTGGTTACTAAAATACTTGCAGTACTATGTTAAATAGGAGTGGTGAATGAGTGCATCCTTGTCTTCTTCCTGATGTCAATGGGGATGTTTCCAGCCTTTGCCCGTTTGGTATGATGTTCACTGTGGATTTGTGATAGAGCCCTCATTATTTTGAAATATGTTCCTTCAATCCCTGGTTTGTTGAGGGTTTTTAACATGAAGGGGTGTTGAATTTTATCAAATGTCTTTTCTCCATCTGTTGAGATGATTATGTGTTTTATAGTTTTGGTTCTATTTATGTGGTGAATCACATTTATTGACTTACATTATTTTGAACCAGCCTTGCATCCCAGAGAAAAAGCCTAATTGATTGTGGTGGATTAGCTTTTTGATGTGCTGTTGGATTTGGTGCTAGTATTTTTGCATCTATTCAAAAGGATTTTGCATAGATGAGGATTTTTCTATCTATTTCATCAAGGATATTGGCTTGACATTTTCTTTTTTTTGCTGTGTCTCTGCCAGGTTTTGATATCAGGATGATGCTGGCCTCATAGAAGAGTTATGGAGGAATCTCTCCTCATAATTCTTTTGTAATAATTTCAGTAGGAGTGGTACCAGTTCTTCTTCATATGCCTCATAGAATGTGGCTTTGAATATGTCTGATCTGGGTTTTTTCTGGTTGGTACCCTTTTTGTTATTGATTTAATTTCAGAATTCATTATTGATCAGGTCAGGGATTCAATTTTGTCCTGGTTCAATCTTGGGTGGTTGTATGTGTTTAGGCATTTATCCATTTCTTTTGGCTCATGTGGACACAGATGTTTATAATAGCCTCTGAAGATCTTTTTGTATTTCTGTGGGATCAGTAGTGACATCCTTTTTCCTATTCCTGGTTGTGTTATTTCAGATCTTATCTCTGTTTTTCTTTGTTGGTCTGGCTAGTGATCTATCTTATTTATTCTTTCCAAAAACAAAATCGTGGATTTGTTGATCTTTTATGTGGCTTTTTATGTCTCAGTTTCTTTCAATTCAGCTCTGATTTCAGCTATTTCTTTTCTTCTGCTAGCTTCCTGGTTGGTTTGCTCTTGTTCCTCTAGTTCCTTTAGCTGTGACATTAGGTTGTTAATTTGAGATCTCTCTAGTTTTTTAATGTGGGCATTTAGTGTTATAAACTTCCTTCTTAACACTGCCTTATCTCTGTCCCAGAGATTCTGGTATACTACAACTTCTCATTAGTTTCAAAGAATTTCTTGATTTCTGCCTTAATTTCATTATTTACCCAAAGTCAATCAGGAGCAGGTTGTTTAATTTCCATGTAAGTATATGGTTTTGAGCAAGTTTCTTAGAATTGATGTCTACTTTTATTTCACTATTTTGTAAGAGTGTGGTTCATATTATTATTATTTTTTAATTTGCTGAGCATTGTTTTATATGATCATGAGTATGTGCCATGTGAAAATGAGAAGAATGTATATAACGTTGTTTGGGGTAGCATGCTCTATAGATATCTATTGGTTCAATTTGGTGAAATGTTCAGTTCAAGTCCTGAATATCTTTGTTAGTTTTGTACCTCGATGATCTGTCTAAATTGTCAATGGGGTATTGAATTCTTCCAGTATTATGTTATGGTTATTGAAGTCTCTTTCTTTATAAGTCTTTAGGAACTTGCTTTATGAATCTGGGTGCTCCTGTGTTGCATGTGTACATATTTAGCATAGCTAGATCTTCTTGTAATCATCTTGTTGACATTAGCCCTATACCATTATATAATATCCTTCTTTGTCTTTTTTGATATTTGTTGTTTTAATGTCTGTTTTGTCTGAAATTAGAATAGGAATCCCTACTTTTTTCTCTTTTCCCTTTGCTTGGTACATTTTTCTCCATTCCTTTTCCTTTGAGTGTATGGGTGTCACTGCATGTGAGATGGGTCTCTTGAAACCAGCATACCATTGGCTCTTGCTTTTTATCCAACTTACAATGTTGTGCCTTTTAATTGGGGCATTTAGCCTATTTACGTTCAAGTGTAGTATTGATATGTGAAGATTTGTTCCTGCCATGATATTGTCAGATGTTATATACAGACTTGTTTATATGGATGCTTTGCAGGGTTACTGTTCTATGTACTTAAGTGTGTTTTTGTAGTGGCTAACAATAGTGTTTCCTGTATGTTTAGCATTCCCTTCAGGACCTCCTGTAAGGCAGGTCTGGTGGTTATTTGGTCATTATGAAATTCCTTAGCATTTGCTTGTCTGAAAAATACTTTATTCCTCCTTTGTTTATGAAGCTTGTCTTGGCTAGCTAGACTAACAAAGAAAAAAACTCTTAGTAATTATTTTCTTTCAGAATGCTGAATATAGACCCCTATTCTCTTCTAGCTTCTGGCGTTTCTGCTGAAAAGTTTGCTGTTAGCCTAATGGGGTTTCCATTATAAGTGAACTGTCATGTTTCTCTAACTGCCTTTAGTATTATAGTTTTTCTTTCATTTTAACCTTGGAGAATCTGATGACTATGTGTCTTGCAGATTGTTTTCTTATGTAATATCTTGTTCTCTGCATTTCTGTAATTTGAATGTTGATTCAAATCTAAGTAAGATTGGGAAAATTCTCATGAATGATATTCTGAAGTATATTTTCCAAGTTGCTTGTTTTCTCTACCAGTCTTTCAGGGATGCCAGTGAGTGATAGATTTAGTTTCTTCACATAATCACATATTTCTCTGAAGTTTCATTCATTCCCATTTATTCTTTTCTCTTTATTTTTGTCTGACTGAGTTAATTCAGGGAGTAGGCCGTCAAGCTCAGAGATTCCTCAGCTGGGTCAATTCTGCTGTTAATACTTGGGATTGTATTCTGAAATTCTTGAAGTGAGTTTTTCAGCTCTATCAGCTCATTTTGATTCTTTCTTAAAACAGACATTTCACCTATAATCTCCTGTATCATTTCATTTTATTGCTTAGAATTCTTGGATTGGGTTTCAACTGTCTTCTCAATGTCGATGATCTTCATTCTTTTCCATATTCTGAATTCATCATATTCTTATAATGAAATTTAATTGTCATGTAACAATATTTAAAGATGACACTTTTAAGAGATGATGAGGTCATGAGGGCTTCTGCCTTCATGGGTGGCATTGATGTTGTTATATAAGAGTGAATTGGGCACCCTCTGCCCTGTCTTGCCCTTCTGCCTTCCACCATGGGATGACACAGCAAGAAGGCCCACAGGAGATGTTGTCTCCTTAATCTTGAACTTCCCAGCTTCCAGACATATCAGCCAATAAATTTCTATCCAAACAAATACTCAGTCTCAACGTAATATGTTACAGCAGCACACAACAAACTAAGAAACATGAGATCTCAAAAAAAAGTTGTCTTTCCATAGAATAATTGATTATTAAGACACAAAAGAATTTCAACAGATGAAGAATTGATGATACTAGGTTACACTATATTATAACTTCTCCCAAGTCTAAATTTAAAAAATGTATCTTAACAATAGCAGCTTGAAAAAGCATAGATGAGTGAAATATTCAGTAAAAAGAATTTTGTACAAAGAAAAGAACTAGCTGCACAGTTACAGCACGTTATGGAGGTATGTTTATTGTAATAAAAAAAGTTAAGCTGCATCTCTGTAGATCATTTACTTTGCAGAGGGTAAAGCTGTCATATCTTTTCCAGCATAACTTACTCTTCCATTTTTAATTTTTTTGAAATATCTTAAATAATTTAGCGTTTCTTTATAACCTCTTAACAGTGACAAATCTGGAGTATAAGGGATTTTATTTTTTCCCAAAAGGGCTCCATCTTTGCTATCTGTTGATCACTCTTAGAAAATCTAATTATGATCAACAAATTTTAACAGTTGATGGGATCTGTGTCAGTTGAAGTAGTTGGTTGCAAATATTAAAACCTAGTACTATTTTCCCTCAGTAACATGTAATTGCTACATTTTTTATAAGAAGGTTTGATTAGAAAAAAATGTGAAAAATTGCTTAAACCAAAGCCAGTTACAAGGAGTGATCTCTCTTGTTGGTTTACTTTCGCCTCAGAACCACCAGAATGTTACAATACCTAGTGAATAGTTGTCTGTAACATTTCCACCAGATGTTTCAGTAGCATATTGGTCTTGGCATTTCTTGGTACTATGGTTCTGTATTCTTTGTGATGTCTCATTGTTTGTGAGGTTTTGTTTAAAACAAAAAACCAAAACAAAAACTAAGTGGGGCTATATATGTAGATGTATGTCAGTACCAAAAAATTATTTTCTTAAATCCCTAAATTTCGGATTTCCATTCAAGTCTTTTAGACTCTTTTTCCTGCTGAACAGCAAAGGACTTTTATTTTCCACTTTCCTATATTCCCAAAAAGTATGAACAATGTGTTTCAGTTGACTCTATTGTATACCTTTTTGCTGAAGACTTTTTCTGTAAACACAATTGCCTTGTTCAGTTTTGTTGTAAATTGACTTACCATAGGTGCATGGTTGGTATGCTTTCTGAATGTGTGTTTGATAAGAGTGATAAAATAAAAGCTTAAAAATAAAAAAAGAAAGAAACATTTATTGGAAATGAGGTTGAAAAATTCCCTATGTTCTGCTTTCCTACAGTGTGACCATAATAAAGAAGTCAATTTTATATAATTTAAGTGAGTTAAAGACTGTCAGAACTCTCATTTGTCAAAGGGGCTCATGGACTTACTAATTATTTATAGTATTTTCAACCTCAGATTACTAAGATTGCAGATGTATGTATTCATGAATAAAGAATGTAGATTATTTTTCTCTTTCTGTCTCTCTCTGACACACACACAACACACACAAATATATCAAACCATCTTCCTGTTTTCTTTTTTTCTGTTACTCCATGAGGCGTTATTTTATTTGTAGTAGTATAGACATAATTTGTTATCATAAATTATCCAGGTTATTGTGTGTGAGTTATGTTTAAGATACTAGTTGATGAATTCTAAGTGTAGTTCATCTTATTCTTAAATATAGGTAAATATTATAATAGGTAAGCATAATAAGTGAACCATTCCATAGACTGTTTGTTCATTATCAAATCTCATATAATTTGAAAAGTTCTGAAAATTTGGGTAGGCCTTGGTGATGCCATAGCTTAAAGAATAAAAACATAAATATTTTTATTATCAACAGTAATAATAGTGCTCATTGGTAAAATATGTGTAAAATTGGGTGAAAAATTTCTATACATCATAAACATGAAAATACATTTTTGCTGTCTTATTTTTTAAATAAATTACCTTCATGTTTACCTGAGCTATCGTCCACTGAGTTGTAGAAAATGAATAGTATTCCAACATATTTTAGATACATAATTTACTGACAAGTTTTTTGAGATAACTGCCAAGTATCTTCCATTTCTTATTTGTGAACCCTTCTTCTTCCAAGTATCTTAGTTTGGGGGCATGCCGAGGGCCAGGAGATGGCTTATAAGTCCTTCTGACAACCAAAATCCTTACACTTTTTATATAAAATACCTGATTCCTCTAATCACATATCATATTGCTACCTCCATTATTGAAGTCAGAATCTGGTATAGCTCATTGTATGTTTTTAAAGCTTTGATTGAAGACTCAGTAACCTTCTTCAGGTGACTCAAACCCAGCTTTGTGGTAGTTCTTACTGGCAAAATAGACATCTCTGAGTCTAGTTGTGCCCTCAATCCCACTCTTTGGCTCACATAAACTACGTGCATTTCTTTGTTATCTATAGCAGGATCACCAGGTCTCAAATCGGTTATCTTATGAGACCTCTCAAGAGAGTGAAAAAGAAACTCTTGGCAACATTAATGGAAAACTTAAATGCAGCAATCTGGGAAGGCCAACCAACAAAGTCTGTTGCATAACACATTCTGCTGCCAAATTGAGACTGATATTGGCTGAGGTACAAATTGGTGTGGAACAAGTTGCCCAAAAGACACTTTCTGTCCAGAGTCCCTACTTTCTTTGTGTGTTTGTAATGCATCTCCCCCTCTATGGGTCAATGCCTGAGAGAGGAAAACACAATACACTTGCTTAACTGCTTCTCTCCATTCTCTTTGTTTCTCTCTTTATTTTCTTCAAATTATTTTTTCAACAAGTATTCTGGAACAAGAAGAGAGGTACTTCACTATTCTTCTACATCATAGAAGGATGAAACATCATCAAAGGGCAAGTAACAGTAACCTTATGATCCTCGGCATTTTGACTTTCTTTTCTAACTTTGGCCTCGTACTATAATTTTCTGGAAAGTTTCAAAAAAAGAAGGTAGCATGGACCTATACCAGACTCTGGGAATGCTATTTTTAAAAACTTCTCTGGTTATTCTCATATTCAACTAGAATTTAAGTTTTCTTGCTATTTACCATATCTATCTCCTACCACAGAGAGCAAAAATCATAACATCTTAGTTTCTATAGGTGCCAGGATAATTTTAAATATATTATGAGATAATCCTTTCAGCAGATAATTTATGGTTTGGTTCTTGATAGGATTAGTAGGAAATAAAAATTTTGATTCTCGGGATGTACTGTTCTCAAATCTCCACATGATGGTAATATTAGATTTTGCATATTTTTCCTGGATGAATTTTCTTCTTAAAATTTTGAACTTACTAAGAATAATTCCAGAAGGTATCTCAATTTCTTTAAAATAAAATAAAGTATAAGTAAATCTATACAGGATAAAGGGTACGATAAATTCACAAACTATTTCACCAAACAGATTTATTCTGAGAAAATGTGTTTGTTAAAGGATGGTCATTAATAAAGTGCATTAAAAATAAAATAGTAAAATAAAGCTGTACAGTTTCACTGATACCACCAACCAAGTCATCATGTAAACTATAAGAAGAATATACTCCCAAGGGTTAATAAATGATTATTAAAATAAAAATAAATATGCATCACTTTGACTCTAATTGGCTTTCTTATAGTTTTTTTTAAATACATATAAAAGTTTCAGTGGTAAAAACTAAACGTGGCAGGACTTTTATTGGATTACAGTTCTTAGTTGAATTTATAAAATGAAATATGTAAAATTAGATGCATTTATCTCTTGTATTCTTTTTTTTGGGGGAGGTGAGGAATAATTATATTTAGGTAACAGCACAGAAATCTTTGCTTACAGTTTTAGTTTTTGCTCCCTACCCTCAACAGGGGCTGAGTCAATAGACAGCCATCCACCTGAAAGGAGATGGCAGAAGGAAGGGAAGGAAGAACCATAAAGTTGACATGGGGAAGGTGCACGAAAATGGCATTATTTCAGATACTAGAACTGATTATCCAGAGTCTGGTGCATACTCAAGACAAAATATACAATTTATTTCAATCCCAATTATGGCTTTAAATGAAAAATGTCAAAACAGGACACTTTTAAAATTAGCTACATATATGTAAATGGGTGTGCCTGTGTACATTTCTTGGGGCAAAAATATTTTTGGGTTTGAGGGCTCTTTAGGAGCAAACTATATGTCTTTAATTTATCCTAAGAGAACAATGCTCTAAATGGTAAAGTAAAAACCATCAGACATTCAATTAGATTGAAGTACACACCACACACACACCAAAAAATCCCAGGGAAGATATTTGAAGTGATTGTATTGTGCATTACCTTACCGGTATCTCCTACTTTTAAATTAAGTTTTAGTACATTTTTCCCCACAAATGAATATTTCTATTACCAAATATCGAGAAGTAACTCCTTCAAGTATCGGATCACTAAACAGCAGTTTACATTATTATGAAATGCTCAAATGTGGGACTAAATCTATTTCATTTCTATAGCAATAGAAGTCCTTGCAGAAACAAAACATTCCAACAACCTGGCCTGACCTTGACTTCCTCTGGGACAGAAGAAAACAACATGCTGCAAAGCACTGAATCTTGACTTTGCTAAAGTGAAGGTCACTTCAGTGCCTGTTGGGAGGTATTTCAGTTACATTGAAACCACTAAAGCAAAAATCAAGATGTTTGAGGGGCAGCAGCAATAAGGCAATCATTCCCTTTTCTATCTCTTCATAGCATCAGTGTGACAAATCTCTTACAGGGAAAATAACTCTGAATTGCCCATAGGCTGCCAGGTGAGAGGACAGACACAACTACGACTTTACTTTAAGGGCAGATGAAGAAGTCTAGAGGAATTTTTTTTTTCCCTTTTCCTGATTCTCAACTTTCCTTTGTTTTCTTTTTTTTTAATCTCAATGATTAACAGTATGTCACTCAATTCAGAGTGTCATACTTGTACTGAGAACTATTTTAATTATCTTGTTATATGAAAGAATCACTTAGAAAGTTTGAAATTGAGAATTAAGTACCTATTGATGATTTATGATGGACACTGTCTCTGTACATTTGTGTTGCTATAAAGAAATATCCGAAGCTCAGTGATTTATAAAGAAAAGAGGCTGATTTGGCTCACAGTTCCGCAGGCTACACAAGAAATGTGAGGGCAGCATCTGCTTTTGGTGAGGACTTCAGCCTGCTTCCACTTATGGTAGAAAGGGAAGGGGAGCCAGCATGGGAAGATCATGGCCAGAGAGGGCACGAGAAAGAGAGGGAGCAGGTACCAGGCTCTTTTTAACAAACAGTTCTCCTGGGAAGTAAAAGTGACAACTCACTCATTGCCATGAGAATGGCACCAAGCCATTCATAAAGGATCAGCCCAGAGATCCAAGCGCCGCCCTTTAGGTCTTACCTCCAGTATCAGGGATCAAATTTCCACATGAGATTCCAAGGGCAAAAATATCCAAACTCTGTGTGACACATAGCTCTTAACTTTACATTATACTAGCATGAAGAATTACATTAACTAGGCCCTTGCCTTTAGACGTCCATCTTTTAAAAAGTATCTAAAAACATTGCTGCTTTTCCACAAACATACATATTATGACCATATTATTTATTATCCAAATAAGGACTTTTCATAATTAAAACAGGACAGTGGTAGAAAGTGAGACCATCCCAGAATATCGAGATGTATAGTTATCCTTAAAATACTGTATTTCCTGTTATATAAAGCTATTTCTTATGTTTTTATAATAATAATGTAACTATTAGTGCATATGTAGCTTAAGATAATGATTTGCATTTAACATTTATCTGCATAAAATAGATCTACTACCAGGGGAAAGAAAGGCAAGGACAGATCACTAAGCTAAGTATGCATTAATTGGTGAAGTATGTAATTGAAGGGTAAATTCTTCCCTACACCATCCTCTTCAAGCACAGTGTAGTTGATATGAACGATTGCAGGATTGACAGCAAAAGAAAGTACACACAATTGGTCCATTATCATTTAACATGATCACTTTCCCTACTTTTTCTTTCTTATAATAAATAACTCTGATATAACAGAAAGTTAGGGCAGGTTCAACTGCTTAAAAATGTATCTTTAAATTCATACCAAAATGAATACTCGGCATGGTATTTAAGGGTGATAGCTAAAATAGAAAATGTTTATAAATTAATGCTAATACTTTGCATTGTATCAAGTTAGCTAAACAATGAATGAAGTTTTATTGATAAATATAAGGCATATTAGAAAGTAGAATTTGTATTAATTACATTTATAACAGTACCACTATTTTAAACTCATTTACATAGAGTGTTGCAAAATCTTGGATTTATAATTGATAGTAATAATTAATCTGGGATTTACAATTGACAATAAAATGAAAACATTAAAATGAACAAAACCATAGATATATTAAGTACTCAATCAATAACCTAGGACCATTTGTAGCACACTGACTCTTTTTTTCACACGTTTTCATGGTAGTTTAAATCCAAAACGCTTTCTATGATAAACTATATCAAATTTTATTTAACTTTGATAAACATATTTATATATTATATATATAAATAACATGCAATAATATATAAAATAACACATAAATTATTGATTTAAATGTTTAAAACAATACATTTGAGGACAATAAGAGGATCATCACTTGTAGAATACTGTTTTCAAAACACTTTTACTCATAAAAAGGCAATTGAATAGTATTTCTTTATGTTATTTATTTCATACTTTGCTATTGGTGCCTTTTTTCTTAAAGAAAAAAAAAAGGACTTTGCTGTAAGTCATCAAATTATCATCCCAGAATGATATATTTCAAAACTGTAGAGTGAATTAAATTAAATGAGAATATCATATCATATTCATAGAGTTTACACAATTAAAAATATTACACAAGTCCAGAAATGGCAGAATTTTTGCCCATCTCTTTCTTACCTGCTTGTGAGCATGGTCATATGAGTTAATGTGATTGTCAAACTCCTGGTGCTTATAGTACTGCTTGTCACAGAGTTCACAGTAAAAATTTGCCTTCAGATCTTCCAAAGCTTTTGCTATGGTATTTTCCTTCTCAGCATAGTCCTGAAAAATAAAATTTCAAGGAAGGATACAATTAGCTCTCCCCTGTGTTTACTTTGTTCTAACAGTTGTCAACTATAGTATAATAATAAGAGTTAGAAACAGAATACAGCAAAGAGGAAAATAAAGCAAATACTAGAAAACCAAGTTAGAATAAATTATGACTTAAAAATTAAAAGGCTAACAGAAGCAGCCAAGATAAGTAACGGAAAAATAGCACAAATGTGGAGGAGAAATGCAAATGATAGAAATAAATAGAAGTCCTTGATTGAACAAGTTCCTATGCTAGGTTAGCATAAAAACTGAAAAAGAGAATGGCATAAATCCGGGAGGTAGAGCTTGCAGTGAGCTGAGATCTGGCCACTGCACTCCAGCATGGGCGACAGAGCAAGACTCCGTCTCAAAAAAAAAAAAAAAAAAAAAAAAACCTGAAAATCACATAACTGTCTTGATTCAACTGCGGATTCCTGGCAATGACTCAGCTAACAGAAAATTTTTCTATTCTGAACATGTAAAATGTGTTCTGCTTGAAAAGGTCTGTATTTGTGCACAAATATACAAGTTTTGTATTTTGTTTCCTTAATTATCTATCTAGTAACTTATTATTCATTTCAACTAGGCATTTAACTTGGCTAATTTTTTTTTATCCTGACCCGTATCAATTTAGAATGAACATTAAAATAATTTCTATTTATTGGAAAATAAAACACTTTTCTGCAGGTTATTTCAGTTACTTACCTAAACTGAAGGGATTAAACTGCAAAAGCGATTGTTTTCATCATACTCACAGTAAAGACAGACAGTGATAAAACCAAACCTCTGAGAAGATGAACATATAGCCCATCATCATTAGCTTTTGTTTACAATGCATAAAATGGCCAAATGTTTGACTGTGTGTTTTAAGTTACATTTAAGATAAACTACTTGCTATTTCATGCTTACTTAAATGTCAATGAAGTAAATTTCACAAATAATGGCAAAAGACCCTAGCACCTCCTTGAAGCTCTTTCTTGCTCCCTCTTGCCACATGTGATCCCTGAACCTGCTGGTTCCTCTTCCCCTTCTGCCATAAGCAGAAGCAACCTGAGCCCCTCAACAGATGCAGTCAATTCAATGTTGCCAGGCATGAATAAAGTTTACACGTGGAAAAACTGTCCAATTCTTTCACTGAAGAAGTGACAATTGGACAATATTTCCGTGTGTAAACATTATTCATGATGTGAAGAATACCTAAACTTTAGGCCTCACTGTAAAATATATTTCTAACTTCCAGATTATCTTATATACAACTCCTTTAAAATTCAAAATAACTGGACCTGGTGCCGTGGCTCATGCCTGCAGTTCCAGCACTTTGGGAAGCCTAGGCAGGTGGACCACTTGAGGTCAAGAGTTCAAGACCAGCCTGACCAACATGGTAAAACCCTGTCTCTACTAAAAATACAAAAATTAGCCAAGCGTGGTGGTAGGCACCTGTAATCCCAGCTACTCAGAGGCTGAGGCAGGAGAATTGCTTGAACCTGGGAGGCGGAGGTTGCAGTGAGCTGAGATCATGCCACTGCACTCTAGCCTGGGCAACAGAGCAAGACTCTGCCTCAAAAAAAAAAAAAATCATCATAACTATATAGTCAAGTCTCTTATGTACTACTATAAAACACACTTTTAGCACTGATATTTATAAATAAAATGTAGTCCTCTATATGACAATGGCACTTATCCTCCTTACACATATAAATTAGAAAGGACTCATAGTATGAAATTAAAGCAATTTGTTTAAATTGTTTCTACAATACTGAAAAGTGGTTCACCAATAATTTAATACATGACTAATACTTTACTTATATTATTGCACTGTATATTCGTGCATACATCACATATAATAAAGTTCATGTGGGATGCATAGTTTGTAGTAATCAATGCATACATTTGCCATATTACATAGGTTACTTTCTCATTTTAAATATTGTCACGTTTTATTAGTTGTATCAACTGCACAACAAAGGTGACTCTTATAGTTTGGATAATTTCCCCTTCCAAACCTCATGTTAAAATGATTTTCAATGCTGGAGGTGGGGCCTAATGGGAGGTATTTGGGTGATAAGGGCAGATCCTTCATCAATAGATTAACACCCTCCATGGAGGATTGAGGTGAGTAAGTTCTTACTATATTAATTTTCTTGAGAGCTGGTTGTTAAAAAGATCCTGGCATCTTCCTGTAGCTCTCTCTTGCTTCCTCTTGTATCATGTGATCTCTGCACCCACCGGCTCCCCTTCCCCTTCCATCATGAGTGGAAGTAGCCTGAGGCCCACATCAGATGCAGATGACAGCACCATACTTCATGTACAGCTTGCAGAACCATGAGTCAAATAAATCTATTTTCTGTATAAATTACCCAGCCTCAGGTATTCTTTTAGAACAACACAAATGAACTAAGACAGTGATAAATCACAAAATAACTCAATGGTTTATGCATAATTCCATCAATTTCAGTAAATAATGAACCATTTCTCGATAAATTTGTCAATTATTCCTAATTACACTAATTGATTCTTCTAATATGTTAAAAACACTTAGTTTAAAAGGGTAAAAGTAAGTAATGTAGATACAGATTGCTTACTGAATTTTCAATAAAATCTTCAAAATAATACTTTATGGATTAGTCAATTTAAAGGAAACAAAAATTAAGTAATATGATTTCATGGCTAAAGCATTTGAGGCAGAGATAACATTCTAATCAATATAGGAAATGGAAATAATTTTGGGATTAAAGCTGAATTAGCTCTCTGGACAATCTTAAACTAACAGAAATTTCATGGTAAATAGTTTATTTTCCCCATTCATTATAACTACAATAAAGCTACTTCCTCTCTATAAATATTTGATTAGTTCTTATTATGTTGTAAGGTTTGTTTTTTTTTTAATAAGACTGATATTCCTCCAGAGAAGCAATCATTGGTTTCTGTTTACTCCATCTACAAAGGTGGGAAGGTTTGCAGCGGAACAGATTTCTTGGTCAAATTGCATTCTTCAAAAATATTAGCTTCAGCCTAGATTTAAAAATAAAAACAGTAATTTAAAAGTAACTATAGCTAACATTTAGTTAGTGCTTATTTAGGGTCAGTCACTGATGAATAATTTGGATGTATTAACTCATTTAATCCTGATTCTTTTCATTTCCTCACTTTACAGATGGAAATAATGCACAGGAAAGTTAAGTAGCTCCAGGATATAATGAGCAAATGTTCACTCCATATTTAAACCCAAATAGTCTTGTTCATAATATTTAATTATTTCTAAACTTTTAAGCACGTAAAAAAGAGAGAGGAGTATAATCATCCCTATGTATCCACTAATCAGCTTCAGTAACCATGAACTCAAGGTCAATCTTGATTTATTGTATCCTATCCTATCTCATACCCTTTCATCTTGCCCAAATAATTTTTAAATGCATTCCCAGCTTTATATCACTTTTTCTGTAAATATTTCAGTATATATCTCTAAATTAGAATGACTTTTAAAAAGCATAATCACAAAAGCAATATCAGATCGAAACAAAGAAACAAAAACAGTAGAGAAACCACGATCATTTTGTATTGTCATCAAATATCCCAGTCAGTGTGGGCAAATAGCTCTAATCTCTAATATTTAAAAATAGGTTGTTCAAACCAAAATTCCATTAAGGCCCATACATTACCATCTTCTATGCTTCTTAGTCTCTTTTATTCTGTATTTCCCCATCTCTTTGCTTTATTTCTCATTACAATTTATTTTTCAGAAAAAAATTAAAATTATGCTTCAATTTTAAAAATGTTAATAGCTATAGAAAAGTTACAAAACTATAATAAAAGACATACGATTTTCACTTGAATAAAATTATTGTTAACATTTTGATATATTTGTGTGTTCTGTTGCTTTCTCTCTAACTCTATCCTCCTCTAAGTTATTAAAAGAAACATAGCATGGCCGAATTTAAGTTTGAAAGTGATAGCACAATTACAAACATTTGAGCCAGACTTTCAAGTTGATGTTAAGTGCAGTTAAGGAATCAAGGCTGTGTTCTAGAAAATATTAGCAGAGTAAAAAAAGACTTCATTATTGTATGTGCATCTTAAGGGAAAGGAGTCATATGTTTTGTTACTGATCATACATTTAAAAACATGTATGTAGACAAAATCATTCCTAGTCAGGCTGACACATTCCATGACCCCTCTCTTTGATTGTGGCTAATATTGAAACAGGCACTGACTGAGATTGTAAAGCACATATTAAATACCTCCATCCCACAGCAGAAAGTAAGAGATACATTTGAGTGAGATGAAAAAGGAGCACAGCTGTTCTTATACATGCAATCCAAAATGTTCACCCTCTATCTGGTAAAGCCATTCTAGATTGAACTATGAGCACAGTTTTGTACTGTGTCACTGAGAGTGAAGGCACAAAGTGAAAAAGAAGGACAATCTTCCTGCAACTAGTCAGGTCATTCTAACTCAGCACTTTTTATATATATGTAAAAACAGTAAAGGTTGAATCCTTTCTTTTAGGGAAGCAGTATGCATATACCTCCAAGTTATAAAGTCACAAATCTTAATTGGTGACCACAGCAACTCGGCAGTACAATAAATTTTGGAGACAGCAAAGTGAAATAGAGAAGTTAATGGTTTACCCACACCCCAAGGACAATATATCCCCCAATACTAAATATGAATAGCACCAAAGTAGAACCTTGAAGGGAGAAACATTATTTTCCAACATGATGCACTTCATAGTGGCCTCATCATAGCATATGGCTTCTTTCCGAAGGTATTCTTAATTGGGTATATACAAGTAACCTTCCCTGATAAGTGTGAGCTCTCTGAGGGAAAGAATTTGTACCTGTTTTCCTTACTTTTTTATTTCCAGAGCTTTTAGCAGAGCCCAGCATTAGCAGACATTCAACAAATAACAAATAAATAACATTAGGACTGCCCTTTTTATCTTGAAAATGAGTACATTAGGAAAGAGGGTCAATGTCAGCAACATGATGGAAAACAGGACTCCCTAGTGTTTATTTCCTGCAGAAACATCAATTTAAACAACTATTCACACATAAAAATACCTTCATAAGAGCTAAGGAAATCAGATAAGAGATTACAGCACCCACATATAGCACTGAAATAAGAAAATACCCATTGAAGAATGTAGGAAAGATAGTATTACATTACCCATGCCACTCTTCCACCAACTCCAAGCAAGAAAGTATGGAGAGATATATTTTCCACATGAAGGAGGAGAGGAATGTGAACATAGGACTTTGCTTCAGATCCCAACACCAGCCCTGTGCCCCCCAAAAACTAATGCTGGGCAGCGCCCCAGAGCCCCAGATTCCAGGACAGTACCTGTGGACTAAGCCTCTAGATCTGCTCTAGCACCAGGTTAGATTCTGTAGCCCCCGGCTCCAAGCCTGAGCAACAGACTTGATCTTCAGTCCACCACTGGGACTCCGCCACTGGGCTGACCTCAGTAGCCCCAGACTCCGGACCTCATCCAACACAAGGCTGGCCCACAGCAGCCTCAGGCTCTGGTTTGCCCATACCCTAGGCCAACCCCAGAGGCCCAAGACTCCTGAATGCACCAGTACTGAGCTTGGCCATTGCCCCAGGCTTTAGGCCTTCACCAGCTAAAAGTCTACACTTGCAGCCCCAGTTATCAGGTCAGCACCTACAAACCCAACTCTCAGGCAAGTCCCTGCAGATACAGGATCCAGGCCCAACCATTGCCATGCCACTGCCTGTGGCATCAGATTCTAGGCTGGCCCAACAGAGCCTCCAAGTCCACCCTGGCACTAAGGAAGTTCCCATAGTTGCAGCATCCAGGCTATCCTTGCAAACTTTTTCTGGGCCTTTCTTAGCACCAGGCTGAACCCTGTAGTCTCAGGCTCTGGATCAGCCTCAATGCCAGGCAGACCCTAGTGGACCCATGTGATGGACCAAACCCAATACCACGCTGACCCCTGCAGCCCTAGTCATTAGGTCAGCACCTGAAAACCCAGCCTCCAGGCAAGTTCCTATGGATATAATCTAGGTCCACTCACAGATAAGGCAGTTCTTATGGTCCTAGACTTCAAGTCTGCCCTAATGCCAAGTTGGCACTTCTGGCCTCAAACATCAAACAGGTAACCATGGACACAGGCCCCAAGACTTCCATTGTTTAACCAGGTTCCAGGCTATTCACCGAGGACCTAGGACCCAGTAAAGTTCTCACAGACCAAGCCTCTAGGGTAGTACCTATACACCAGCACCAGCAGATAAAAGTTACAGGCAAGTCCCCATGCCCTGGACTCCAGAGGACCCAGGGCCAAGGCCCACCATAGTATACTCCAGTGCCAAGGCACACACTGTGGACATTGAGGACACTGAGAGCCCAAGAACACCCCTGTAGACCCAAGTTCCAAGCCAGTCCTCATGGGCTCAGACCTGTTCCTGTGGAGTTAAGGCTCCATTTTCATCCCAATGGAACCAAATGCCAAACTCATCCTAGTGGGTGGCCAGCCCTTGAAGACTCAGGCTCATGGCCCGCCCCAGTGCCAAGGCAGCCCTTGTGGACCCCGGGTTAAGGAAAGCCATAGGTTCTAGGCCTACCTACCTCCTGACCTAGGCATCAGGACAACTCGACTTTAGATTCCAGCAATAAGCCAACTCTTGAATCATGCCAGGTGGTCTGTTCAGAATCTCTGGACAGACTGACTGAGGAGGGTTTCCCAGACAAAGAACCTGGAAGAAAAAACTACTTCTAATGCATCCACATCAATGTAAGGCAACAAGAACCATGAAAAACCAGGGATATAGAACATCACCAAAAGAACAAAATCTCCCACTAGCTGACCTAAGAAAATGGAGATATAAAAACTCCTTGAGAAAGAATTCCAAATAACTGTTTTAAAGAAGCTCAGTGAACTTTAAGAAAACATAGAAAATGAGTAAATAAAATCAGGAAGACAATAAATGATCCAAAACAATAAATTTAACAAATAATCAATAATATATAGTATAAATCAAATTCTAGAGCTGAAAAATATGATGAATGAAATTAACAATGCATTAGAGAACATCAACAGCAGAATTCGTCATGACAAAGAAAATCTGTGAACTCAAAGAAAGGATATTTAAAAATACACCGTTAGGGGAGAAATAATAAAACAAGAAGAAAACATCTTTATGGAATTTATTGAACAGCATCAAGACAGCACATATTTAAATCATAAAAGTATAGAAGAAGAGAAAAAAGGGGGTAGAAAGCTTGGTTTTAAACGTAATACCAGACACTTTCAAAATTTGAGGAAAGATATAAATATCCAGGTACAGGAAGGTTAAGGATCTCCAACTGTCAAAAATTAAAGACAAAGAAAAAATCCTGAAAGCAGCAATAAAAAAGCATCAAATAACATATAAAGGAGGGACAATAAAACTAGCAACATATTTCTCAGCAGAGCACTTATAGCCCAGGAGAGAGTGGGATGAATTACTTAGTTATTGAAGGAAAAAACTATCAACTAAGAATATTGTGCCCAGCAAATCTGTGTTTTAGAAATGAAGGAAAGTTAGACTTTCCCAGACAAACAAAAGCTGAGGGATTACCTCATCACTAGATTTGTCTCACAAAAATGGATAAACGGCGTTCTTCCAACCAGTAACATGAAACATGAAACTGTAAAACCAACTGATAAAAGTGAGTACTGCAAAAGTATGTACAAATTCAGAATAATCTAATAATGTAATGCTGGTATATACACCACTTACGTATTTAGTATGAAAGTTAAAAGAAAAAATATTAAAAATAATTATCATTACAATAATTAGTTAAGAAATATACACTATTAAAATATGCAAATTAAAACATCAAAATACATGTCAAGATGGAGTGGAATGAAAATGTAGAGTTTCTTAATGCTCTCAAAGTTAAGTTGTTATTACCCCCCTTTTTTTTTTTGAGAAAGAGTCTCACTCTGTTGCATAGGCTGGAGTGCAGTGGCGCAATCTCGGCTCACTGCAACCTTCACCTGCCAGGTTCAAGTGATTCTCCTACCTTACCCTTCTGAGTGGCTGGAATTACAGGTGTGTGCCAACATGCCCTGCTAATTTTTGTATTTTTAACAGAGATGAGGTTTTGCCATGTTGTCCAGGTTGGTCTTGAACTCTTGACCTCAGGTGATCCACCCACCTCGGACTCCCAAATTGCTGGGATTACAGGTGTGAGCCACTGCACCTGGCCTAAGTTGTTATTATCTTAATGTGGCCTCTTATAACTATAAAATATACGTTTAAGTTTTACAATAACCACAAAGCAAAAATATATAATAGATATACCAAAGATAAAAAGGTAGGAATAAAAGCATATCACTAGAGAAAAAAGTACTTCATCACAATGGAAGCCATCGAGAGTGGAAGAAAGAAACAAAAGATCTACAAAATAACCAGAAAACAATGAATAGGAAGACAGCAGTAAGTCCTCACCTATCAATAATTACCTTGAATGTAAATTAATTAATTTATCCAATCAAAAATATAGAGTGGCTGAATACATTAAATAAAAAAGACCCAAATATATGCTTCTTGTTAGAGATTCATTTCACTTGTAAGGGCACATAGAGGCTGAAAGTAAATAAATGAAAAAAGATGTACATGCAAATGAAAACCAAAGTAAGTAGCTATATTTAGATAAGACAGGGTTTAAGTCAAAAACTGAATACAAAGATAAAAAGGTCATTATATGGTGTTAAATGGGTCAACTTAGTAGAGGTTATAACAATATAAAAATAAAAATGTTACAGTATGTAAATACACAAAACTAATGTTAAATATCTGAGGGGAGAGATAGACTGTAATATAATAATACTAGAGAAATCCATTGCTTCATTTCCAGCAATGGACAGTTCATTCAGACAGAAAATCAATAAGAAAACGTGGGACTTAAACTACATCTTAGACCAAATGGACCTAACCGACATGTATGGAACATTATATTCAACAGTAACAGGAAACACTTTCTTCTCAAGTGTACACAGGACATTCTCCTGGATAGCCTATATGTGAGGCAACAAAACAAGGTTTAGTAGATTTAAGAAAATTAAAATGATATCAATTTTTATTGATCAATTTTTATTGTGATCAAATTTTATTGATCACAATGGTATAAAACCAAAAAAGGAATCAATAACAAGAGTTATTTCGGGAAATTATGAAATACATGGAAATTAAACAACATGCTTCTGAACAACCAGTCATTGAAGAAATTAAAAGGAAAAATTTAAATTGTCTTCAAACAAATGAAAACGGAAGACAATGGAAGATAAAACCAAAACTTAAGGAATGCAACAAAAGCAATCGTAAAAGGAAAGTTTGTAGCAATAAATGCCTAGATCAAAAAAGAAAGATGTCAAATAAATAACATAATATTACACTTCCCAGAACTAGAAAAAGAAGAACAAATTAAGCTCAAAGTTAGCAGAAGGAAGGAAATAATAAAGACCAGAACAAAATCAAATGAAAGAGAGACTAGAAAAACAATAAACACACATAACCTACCTAGACTGAATCATGAAGTACTGGTTGAGTATCCCTTATCTGATATGCTTGAGACCAGAGTGGTTTGGACTTAAATTTTTTTTCAGATTTTGAAATATGTGCATGTACATAATGAGATATCTCGGGGATGGGAACCAAATCTAAGCACAAAATTCACGGGTGTTTCACGTATTCCTTATATACAGAGCCTGAATGTGATTTTATACAATATTTTCAATTATATGCATGCAACAAAGTTTGAATATATTGAACCAACAGAAAGCAAAGGTGTCACTATCTCAGCCACTTCTGTACAATCTGTAATTGTTTCCTTATTCTGAATTTATATGCAACTGATAAGCAATAATTTTCTTATACTTACACATATGTACTTAACAGTAAAACATGACATGCTATTATAAAGTGAAAAAAATAATGTGTTCAGGGTAACTAAGCAACACAGAAGCAACCCCAGAATACTTGTGTAAACTGTTAATAACAACACTAAAAAACAGCAGACTTTCACTCTACCTATGATGCTTTGTTTTCATTAAGAGGTTACTGTACATCATTTTATTTTTTAGATGAAAAGAAACATTGGAAACAGTTGAGGGACCAGAAAGTGGGTCCTCTAGAAATGAGAAGAAATTCGGAGAGATGGCTTTTTAAAATATTTCCTCTAGAGTATTTTCTTTCATTAACAATTTTTGTTTTAGAAATCTCTTTTTGATTTTATAAACTGACATGCTTTATTGTTCTATATATCATGGCTTATAATACATGCTGCTCTAGTCCTTGAAGAAGCCCATCACACATATTTACTATATTGTCTATAGGCGCTTGTTCTGCAGTATTAACAACATCATTTTGATTGTTACTATTATTATAATCATCTTGCTTCAGAATCGTTTTGGCTGTTTCTCCATTTATTAGTAAATGAATAACTGGAGTCTCATTACTGACATTAAAAAGTTATTTGATAGCCATTTGTTTCTCCTTACTGATGGACTCTGGAGGTCTGTTTCTGAGGATTTAAGGAAGCCATACATTACTTTATTATCTCCATAGAATCCTTCAAAGTGAACACCTGGGTTGTTTTAATTAATGGACATATTCACATGACAGGGATTGTGCCTGACATGCACAACTATGTCTTTAGCTACTGTGTTCCAAGGCATTGAAAACAGAATATATGGCGTCCTTCATGATATACTACTCCTGAAAACCTTCCACACCCACCCACATATTCGTTCACTGCTGTTAGTGTGTTGTTCAAGAAAGTGCTTTGTGTGTGTCTGTATATATATATATGTACATTACAGTATATATACACTCTATATATACTCTTCATTGATCTAAGAATACCCTGGTCAGAGGGCTGAATTAATGAAGTCATATTTGGGGGACAGTACATGCTATAAACGTTATGTTTGATGAGAATTATAGCTGGAGGAGGAGAAGAAAAATTTTCAAGAAAAAACAAAATCTGGCTGTTTTCATCCAGTCCATTTTCCCAGCAGTAAGTGCAAGGCACTGAAAACAAAGGTTTGTGAAACCAATGGGAAAAGATGGCCTTGGTGATTTGTGCCTTTTTTGTTAACATAATAATGTACTGGTAGGATATTCACTCCTCGAAAACACTGAGGACACAACTTTTGACTATGACAGCAAGTTTACACTTATGCATGCCTATTGCATTAGCATATCCCAGCACATTCATTCTACCCATGGCATCCTTAATTTCTATAGGGGCTGTCTTATGGGTTGTAGTCAGTGTCTTTCCAGGGCAATAACATTAAGACAGTGATGTTTTATCAGCATTATAGATTTGGTCTATTACGGTCTGTAGACTTGGCATCAGATCTTCATCAGCGATAACTTTGAGAAATACATTGATGAGTTTTCTACTACTTTGTGACAAGTAAATGTGTTATCAACACAATTTTTTAAAATTAATGTTGTGCCTTTTCTTAAATTTCTGCAACCATTCTGTTGAATATTCACATTTCTATTCAACGTATAGTTCATTGTGATAGATCTTTGCTTGTTTCATGATCAGCATACCATTAAGTAGCATATGTTTACTTCAATGCTGACAGATCCACGCTTTCAAAACACAATCAAGACCTTCATTTTAGCTTTATAAAGTGTTTTACTATTTATCCTTAACTTCTGTTGATCACTTTCATTATAGCACTTCAATAGTTTATCCTTCTCTTTCTTCAGGTTTTATAAAGAGGTCATTCCAACATCCTACTCTTCTGTAAGACATTACACACTTACATTATTGTTCAATTTGACTTTTTGTGCTACAGATGAACATGAATGCTTCTTTTTTTTCTTATCACTGTTAACTATAGAAAAATCTGTAGGTCTTTTTGACATTTTCAACAATATCTTTACACCACAGAGTAGAGAATAAGCACAAATGGGTAATGCACATCAAATGTTACCCTACATGGGGCATCACAGGGAACTTGTTGTTGGCATATCTGGCCTGCATGCATATCATTTTATTACCCTATGTGGGAATACTTGCATGGGGGAATCTGAGCAAGTGTGGAAAAGTTATATCACAGCTGAAAGCAAGCTGGATCTTTTTTCCTTGGGGATGTTGAATAAATTGTGTAGTGTGCCTGTATTTTGACTGTGATCCATCACATGAGGTCAGGTGTAGAACTTTCGCCTTGTGGCATCGTATCAGCTCTAAAAAGTTTCAGATTTTGGAGCATTTCACATTTCAGATTTTTGGGTTAGGGACACTCCACCTGTAACAGAAACTCTGAACAGGCCAGTAATGAGTAGGAAGATCAAATTGTTACTAATAAGGATTAAATAAGAAGTCTCCCATCAAAGAAAAGCCCAGGACCTCATGGCTTTACTGCTGAATTCTACCAAACATTTAAGGAAGAACTAATTCCAATCCTTCTCAAACTCTCCCAAAAAGTTGAAGAAGGAAGCACTTCAAACTCATTTTATGAGGCCAGCTTTACCCTGATATGAAAACCAGACAAGGATACTGCCCCCCCAAAAAAGAAACAAAATTAAGGGTCACTATCCCTGTAATATCAATTTTTTTGGTGGAAAAAATCCTCAACGAAAAGTGCTAGCAAACAAAATTCAACACCACATTAAAATATCATGGTAAATTTATATTTACCATGATAAATTGAGATTTATACCGGGGATGCAAGGATGGTTCAGGATACAAAAATCTATAAATATGATACACCGTATTAATAGAAAGAAGATCAAAACCTGTATGATCATTTCAATAGATGCAGAAAAAAATTTAAACTCAACATCCTTTCATGATAAATTCTCTCAAAAATTAGATATAGAAGGAATATACATTAACACAATGAAGGCCATGTATGACAAACTCACAGCTAACATCATACTCAATGGTAAAAAGTTCGAAGTTTTTCCTCTGATATCAGAAAAAAGACAAGAATGTTGATTCCTACCACATCTGTTCAACATAGTATTGGAGTCTTATTCATGCAATTAGGCAAGAGATGAATTCAAAGGTCCCTCTTTTCAAATAAAATAATCTTATATAGAGATAACCCTAAAGATTCCACCAAAGTTCTGTTAGAACTAATACATAAATCACTAAACTTGCAGTATATGCAATCAACATATTAAAAATCACTAATGTTTTTATAAAATAATAATGAACAATCCAACACAGAAAGTAAGAAAACAATCTCACTTAAAATAAGTACAAAAATAATGGGCATAAATTTAACTAAGGATGTGAATAACCTATACACTCTGTAAAGCACTGATGAAAGAAATTGAATGACATAAATGAATGGAAAGATATTCTGTGTTCATGGATTGGAAGGATTAATACTTTAAAATGTTCATCCTAGGCAAAGTGATCTACAGATTAAATGGCACTTCTATTATACAATTCCAATGACATTTTTCACAGAAATAGAAAAAAATCCTAAAGTTTATATGAAACCAAAAAAGCATCCAAATAGTCAAAGCAATCTTGAATAGAGAGAACAAAGCTGGATGCATCACACTAATTAATTTAGAAATATGCCACAAAGAAACAGCAACCAACATGTTGCTAACATTAAAAAAGACACATAGACCAATGGATCAGAATGGAGAGTTCAGAAATAAATCTACACATTTACAGTCAATGCATTTTTGGCAAAGCTGCCAAGTACACACAACAGGGAAAGGATAGTCTGTTCAATAAATGATACTGGGACAGCTAAACATCTACATGCAGAATAAAATTTGACTTTTATTTCACATCATATACAAAAACCAACTCAAAATTGATAAAAGACTTAAATATAAGCCCCGACACTGTAAAACTGCTGAAGAAAAGGTGGGGGAGAGATCCCCATGACATTAGTCCGGCAATATATTTTTGGTAGTGACTCCAAAAGCACAGTCCAAAAAAAAAAAAAAAAAAAAAAAAAAAGCACAGTCAAATCAAATTGCCTCAAAGTATAAAGCTCTGCAGTCAAGGAAACAATTAATAGGATGAAGAGACAACAATTAGGACAGGAAAAATACAGTAGTCCCTTTTTATCCATAGTTTTGCTTTCAGTAGTTTCAGTTACTGATGGTCAACCACCCAAAAAATAGGTGAATGCAGTACAATAGGACATTATGAGAGAGAGAGAGAGAGGGGCAGAGAGAGAGAGACCACATTCACATAACTTTTATATTCAGTATATTATCAGTACTATCTGTGATTTCAAGCATCCGCTGTACGTCTTGGAACATATCCTCCAAAGATAAGCAGGTGACTACTGTATTTGCAATCATAAATTTGATAAGGGGTTAATATCCAAAATTGATGAGGAATTCAAATGACTAAAGACTAAGAAAACAAATAACCTGGTTAAAAATGGGCAAAGGACCTGAATAGACATTTTTCAGAAGAAGACATACGAATGCCCCAAAGATTAAACAAAATGCTCAATATCACTAATCATCAGAGAAATGCAAAGTAAAACTACCATGAGACACTACCTCACACCTGTTAGGATGTCTACTAGCAAAACACAAAAGGTAGCAAGTGTTGACAAGTATGTAGAGAAATGTAACCCTTGTTACATTGGTGGGTATGTAAATTAGCACAGCCATTATGCAAAACTATGGAGATTCCTCAAACATTAAAAAATAGAGCTACCATATGATCCAGCAATCCCACTGCTAGGAATATATCCAAAAGAAATGAAATTGGTATGTTGAAGAAATATCTGCACTTCAATATTTATTGTGGCATTATTCATAATAGCCAAGGTATGGAATCAGCCTAAACATCCATAGATGCATGAAGAGATAAAGACAATGAGGTGTGTATATATGCACAATGGAATTCTATTCACTCTTTAAAAAGAAGAAAATCCTGTCATTTGTGACAACATAGATAAACCTGGAGGACATTACGTTAAGTGAAATAAGTCAGGTACAAAAACACAAATACCATATTATCTCACTTATATGTGGAACCTAGAAACATTGAACTCAGAGGCAGAAAGAAAATGGTGGTTCCCAGGGGATAGGGGTGGGGGTTGAGGGTTTGTAGAGATGTCAGTCAAATAATACAAAATTTCAGTTAGGAAGAATAAGTTCAAGACATCTAGTTTCACAATATGGTGACTATACTTAACAATATATTACATTCCCAAAACCTGCTAAGAGGGTAGATTTGAAGTGCTCTCTCCACAAAAAAATTAAAAGCATATGAGGTAATGCACATGTTAATTAGCTTGATTAAGACATTCTACAATACATACATATTTCAAAACAACATATTGTTCATAGTAAATACATAAAAGCTGCCAATTAAAAATAAATTTTATAAAAGAAAATGTGTAAAAAAAGCAAACAGAACAGAAATCAGAAGTACTAGATTCATATAATTAAAATAACTGCTCATGGTTGGGAGTGTGGTACCGAACCATTTCAGGGACACCTTTGTAGCTCACACCAAGCTAATGTACAAATTACCATTAATGGATAGTAGTTGTCATCACATACATCCTTGCATTTCTACTAGAAATATCCCATTTAAATCAGTTAAAATTTCAAAGATATAAATAGATTGGGAACTGTTAATATATAATTATTTTAAATGTTGAAAAATAACATTTGTATCTAATTAATATTTAAAATGCTTTGAAAAATCGATCTCTCGCTCTTCCCTACTGCTCCTTCAAGTATAAAAAGCATCTTTGTGATTCTATGTAGTGTAAATTTCATTATAAGTTCTTAAGAGAGAAAGCTAAAAAAAAGAAAAGAAAAGAAAAGAAAAAACAATCTTTGCTAAATTCTCATTATAAGAAAAAGATTCATCAAGGGAGAGAGGAGAAAATTGTCCTCTTCTGGAATAATTTCCAGACAGAATAAATTCATTTGGAAATCCATAATCTATACTTCCTATGCAATAGTACATATCTTTTATTCTACTCATTGCTTAACTGATTGACTCAGCCAGTTTCCAGCAGCTTCACGCAGTACTACTTGACTGCATTTTTAAGTTAATTTTTAATTATTATGGGTACACATAATGTTTTGATGCAGGCATATAATGTGTAACGATCACATCAGGCTCATTGGGGTATCCATCACCTCAAGCATTCATCATTTCCTTGTGTTAAGAATCTTCTAATTCCACTATTTAGCTATTTTAAAACATACAGTAAATTATTGCCGGCTGTAGTCATCCTGTTGTGCTATCAAATATTAGATCTTATTCATTCTAGTTACATTTTTGCACCCATTTACCATTCTCATTTTTTACCCCCACTCCCCACTACCCCTCCCAGCTGCTGGTAAACATCATTCTACTCTTTATCTCCGTGAGTTCAATTGTTTTAATTTTTAGGTTCTACATATGAGTGAGAACATACACAATTTCTCTTTCCGTGCCTCCCTTATTTTACTTAACATAATGATCGCCAGTTCCATCCATCATGTCTCAAATGACAGGATTTCATTTATTTTTATGGCTGAAAAATATTCCATTGTGCATATGAACCCCATTTTCTGTGTCCATTCATCTGTTGATGGACACTTGAGTTGATTCCAAATCTTTGCTATTGTGAATAGTGATGCAGTAAACAAAGGAGTGCAGATAACTCCTCAATATACTGATTTCCTAGTACTGGGATTGCTGAATCTTATGGTAGTTCTATTTTTAGTTTTATGAGGCACTTCCATACTATTCTGCATAGTGACTGTACTAATTTACATTCCTACCGATGGTGTATGAAGATTTCCCTTTCTCTACATCCTTGTCAATATTCATTATTGCCTATCTTTTGGACGGAATCCATTTTAACTGGGGAAAGATGATATCTCATCGTAGTTTTGATTTATATTTCTCCGATGACTAATGGCATTGAGTATTTTTTCCATATACATATTAGCGGCCTAGTTCCATTCTTCTGCAGCATTAGCAGTCTAGTTCCATTCTTCCATATAGATATCCATTTTTCCCAGCAGCACTTACTTAAGAGACTGTCATTCTCCCAAAGTTTGCTTTTGGCACCTTTGTGACTGCATTATGCCTCAGCCTATGTTGAAGCATCTTTTACTTCCTGTCCAGGGGCTTCTATAACTCATGGTATGGGAGTTTGCAAAATCCCACTCCATACTGATAAATTAACAACCGAAATTCTGATAAATTAATAGTACATGGGTCCACCCTTGACCACTGTGGATGTTGAGGAATCAAGTGTAAATTATTTTCTCTGTGATTTCCCAGGCAGGCATTTTGAAGATACATTTCTAAGATTTTAAAGAGGGTCACAGTGAGATGGAGCACCAGTTAGTTGTAATAGTGGCAAAAAATATAGCAGTATATTTGTTGTCCTTTTCTACCTTTTCTATTTTTCTAGAACTCCATTGCTGCTTTCTGAGATTATTCTCAAAAAATTATCTACACACAAGCCTTTGGCCTAGGCTTTACTTTCAAGAAGCACTGGGTTAAGATTATAAGGTTTTTGTTATTTTCTATGAATATCTTGCTGTGAAGCTATGTTTTCTAGAATTTAAGATGTTATCATTCCTCAGTTAAAAATGTTCCAATAATTCCTCACAATTATTAGCATAAATAGCCTTACAAGGCCTTTACAGGTTCTATGCTACCTGGTATCTAGCTACAGCTGTGTCATCATCTTCTATCATGTTCTCTACCTCACATAACCACTCCTATTGCCTTAAAGTTTCTGAAGCCTTCATAACTATATGCTCACTTTGACACTTGGACTTGTTATTTGTTCTTCCTAGAATGTTCTTATAACAGATGTTTGCATAACACACTTGTTCACTTCTTGCAGATCACTGTTAAAATGCTATTTTCTCTACTTCTGTTATCATTTTTCTAGAAGAGAAATACTTTTTAATCTTTGTTTTATTTCCCTGTTATATCTTTCCTTTTAATGTAAAGAGAAAGTTTATTCAGGAAGAAACAGTGATAGAATACCTTTGGGCATTGGAGTCTCATAGCTATATTAACAATGAGGGAGAGACAGAGTACAACATACGCATGTGGAGAAAGTGGTTATCATATTGTGATATAAGAAGTACATAATTGGTCTTTATCCCTTGTTCCTGGCACAGAGCTGCTAAAAATGTTTGGATTCTCCCAAGTGATTGTGCCTTTTTTATGCTAATGAGATGATTGGTGGCTGGGTGCCCCTGAATAGCTTCAACATGGGAGTCGATCACTAGAAAGTCCAAGACATGATTAGAAGGTTGAAACTTTCAATCTCACTCCCCAACCTCTAACGGGGAGAGAAAGGCTGAAGATTGAGCCAATCATCCATGGCTAATGACGTTATAGTCAATATCCACACATTGAAACCTCCATAAAAAGTCCCTAAACTATGGAAAACAGAGTTGCTGGAAAGGTGGTGCACCTACAGAGGGCAAGGAAGCTCCGCAACCCTTCCCCGTACTTTGCCCTATGCATCTCTCCAATCTGGCTGTTCCTGAGTTTTATCCTTTGCAATGAACTAGTAATAGTGAATAAGATGTTTGCCTGAGCTCTCTGAGTCATTTTTGAAAATTACCAAACCTGAGGAGCGGGTCTTAGAAAGTCCCAATTTAGAGCCAATGGTCAGAAGTACAGGTGGTCTGGACTTGAGACTGACATTGAATATGGGAACAGGCTTATGGGACTCAGACCTTAACCTGTGGAGTCTGACATTAACCCAGTTGGTGTCCACAGATTTGGAGGATTAATTAGTGTGAGGAAAAACACCCACGTATATGGTGTCTGAAGTATTGTTGTAGAAATACATCCTGGCAGTACTAATGCTAGTCTTTATCTTGTTGAAATCTTTTCCCTATTTGGCAAGAGGGCGACTGTTTCTGGGTGATAAAAAGCTTTGCTATTGTCTCATTATAAATGTCATTCTGCTCTGAAAGGTCAGGTTCTATTATCTCAAAGGCTGAAGAATGGATCATAAGATGATTTTGAAGAATATAAAAGGGACAAATAACAATTGAGTTAGAAAGTCACAATTTTATCAAAAGTCACAGATATACTGAACAGAATTTTACTAAAAACATGCATTTAGATGTAAGGTCTTTTAAAAAGATTCCACAGAAATGCAAACTCATCTACACCATCATCAAAGGTAAAGGCAGAGACTGAATACTAAAAAGGCTGTGTATTGAATATTATATCTCTATAGACTCCTCTGGCGAGCTAAATTAAGTACAACTCAACAGTAAAAAAGAAAGATACCTTAATGTTCACATTTCTGAGAACTGGAGCAAGTAAAGTTTTTTTTCCTGAAAAGTGATATCTTCTTTAAGAGTTAGTTTCAAGGCAAGAGGTACAGTCATATGTTTTAACTATTTCCCTTCTGTGATTATTTAGCTGATAAAAACTATTGGACCAACAGCATGGTTTCTAACCTTAGAATCTGTTCATGTACAAGATTGATAGTTCCCCTAAGTCTCAGCTGTCACAATAAAGGTTTGGCCATTCTACTTATCTATACTTACCATCAAGACAATGCCTCATGAGGCATCTGTTTTATTTTTCATCGCTCGACTCTAATGGGAGACATAACCTGTGACCAGTACTTATTCGACTCTCTGGGTAATTTAAACTAGTAATTAGTACAATTGGACAAGGCATCAAAACACTGAGTTAGATTAGTTACCTTCATGTTTGGAAAAATCTGAAGGGTAGTATATTTTAATAGTTGACTGAAATTTAACATCACCCTGCAGTCTCTCTGTGCATAATCAGGGATGTGGGGGGAATTTAATCTTTTAAGGCAAACAAGAACATGTATATCAGGTTTTCCAAAACTAAATACTAGCTAAGATGTGTTGTATTCTAGTGCATATATATATAAAATCTATAAATATAATTTTTAATATATAAATTTTATATAAGTAGATTCTGCAAAGAGTCTCACCATAGACTATAAGTGACAGTAATTGAGGGTACTTATTTCAACTTAGAAATATCTTACATTTATAGGCATTGGCCATTTTCTCTGAAAGGTAGGAAAAAGGCATATAATGATCTGCTGTATATGTATTACTGTCTCAGTTTTCACAGTAGTCTTGGGTAAGACAGGATGGTTTACAAGGTAAATTGTCTCACTGGTGGCCTTATCAGAAATACACACTGAGGCAAGGACCTTAAGTGGCTTATTTTAAACCTATGAGTGCTTTGAGATTTCAGGAAACACTGGTAGAAGAGTGCAAAGTGAGAGAGAGTAGGAAGCTTATAAAGACCTCTGGTTTCAGCTCTGACACGTACGAAGCTTGAGAATCCTCACATCAGTCCTAATAAGAGAAAATCTATGAAACCTGAAAATCAATTATTTGTCTTAGTATTATTGGAGAACAGAGGTCATGGGGTAAAATACCATCTTAAAATCCAGAGAAACAATCACATTCAGAGAGATACAGAAACTAAGATCTGTTTATCTGGAGCAGAAGCTGCTGGAGCCATGAACTGGTAGGAACTCTTAAATGTTAACTTTGGTGAACTGCTGTAGGCTGACTGTGGTCCAATGTGTAATATACAGAAACTCTTGATGGCTGCAATCTTAGAGGGACCCTCTAACAATTTTGTGGGCGTCCCTTTCATAAGCCCTACCACATTCTCATGATGATCTGAGAAAGAATCTCTTGTGTACTAGGCAAGTGAATGGGAGTAGTAACTATTGTGAAATAAGCCAATAGCCTTCTCTATTAATAAAGGCCTGGCTCCAAGAGATAAAGGTTTTCCATAGCTCAATTCAATTACTTTGTTCCAGCCAGGGGAAGGAATTTATTCCCAGTCCAGACCCCATAACCTTTCTGTCTCACCCAAGCTGGGGAAATGAGAGCAACATTGTCAACAGAGCTCAGGGCTTCAAGAAAACTGATAGGAAACTCTGTAGCCAAAAAACGGAATAAAGGCTTGGGGAGAAAGAAAAAAATTCTATATCATAGAAGAAACAATTATTACAGTCATAGCACTGAGATATAGAGACATCAAGAGGCTAATGTTTAATCTTTATCAAAGACTGAAGGTCTATTTACCTCAGTTCCTACTACCTGATACATTCCCAGCTTTTAACAAAAAACACACTAACAGTTAAGGAAAAAACAGTCTGAAGAGAAAAATTAAGCATCATAGCAAGGCTCAGACATTACAAATACGTTGGAATTATCAAAGAAGAAATTTAATATAACTATGATTAACATGTTAAGTTTTCTAAAGCAAAAAGTAGACACAATACAAGAATAGACAATATAGGCCGGGCACAGTGGCTCACGCCTGTAATCCCAGCACTTTGGGAGGTCGAGGTGGGTGGATCACAAGGTCAGGAGATCGAGACCATCATGGCTAACATGGTGAAACCCTGTCTATACTAAAAATACAAAAAAAAAAAAAAAAAAAAAAAATTAACTGGACGTGGTGGGGGACGCCTGGAGTCCCAGCTGTTCGGGAGGCTGAGGCAGGAGAATGGCATGAACCCAGGAGGTGGAGCTTGCAGTGAGCTGAGATCGCGCCACGGCACTGCAGCTTGGGCAACAGAGTGAGACTCTGCCTCAAGAAAAGAAAAAAACAAAAAAGTAAAAAACACAAGAATAGACAATTTATATAAACAAAGAGACAGGGACTCTAAGAACAAATAAAAATAAAATATTAGAAATTAAATATACTTTAAATGAAATGAAAAATGCCTTCAGTAGACTTATCTGTTAACCATGTGCTAATAGAATCTGAACAAACTGAAATGCAAAGAAAAAGGAGAAATGAAGGAAGGAAGCAAATAAGCAGAACAAAACATCTAATAACTTGAAATAACATCAAAGGGTGTAACGTATGTATATTTAGAATATCAAAAGTTGGAGAGAGAGAAGTGAAGCAGAAGAAATACATGAAGTAACAATGGCTGCTGACTTCCCCAAATTAGTAACAGTTACCAAACCATAGATCCGAGAAGTTTAGAGAAAACCAAACAAAATAAATAAGAGCACAGCAACAACAAACACATAAACATATCAGAATCAAACAGCAGAAATCCAAAGAGAAATACCTTGAATGTATATGTTTTAAAAGACAAAAAAGTGTTACCTCTGGAGAAGTAAGGATAAGAATTACAATAGTCTTCTCATCAGAAATCATGCAAGAAAGAAGAGAATAAAATGAAATATTGAAAGAAAAAACGACAACCTAGAAGTCCATAACTAGTGAAATTTTTTTCTCAAAAGTGAAACAGAAATAGACTTTCTCAGACAAGCAAAAACTGCCAAATTCATCACCAACAAATGTGTCCTGCAAAAAATATTAAAAGAAGCTCTTCAGGAAGAAAATGATGTAAGAAGTGTTGTAGAAGGAATAAATGAAGGTTAAGTAGTATATTTTATTTTTTTAGAATCTTAACTGATCCAAAAATTAACTTTGTTTTAAACTGAAAATGAAGTGGCTGATTATATCATAGGTATAAGTGAAATGAATGACAGCAATTTAAGAAGAAACGAGGGGTATAATTAGGAATACTCTCTTGCAAGGTATCCACACTACATGTGAACTATTATAGTGTTGTATGATGGTGGCTTAGATTAGTAAAAATGTACATTGTAAACTCTAAATCAACCACTAAAGAGTATTAAGAAGTATAATTGATGCCCTGAGAGAGAAGACAAAATTGAATCATTTAGTTGCTCAATTAAAACCAGACAAGGCACAAAAAAAGGGGAGGAGAGAAACAAAGAAAAAATACAAAAAATACAAAACATTACAAACATGGTAGATATTACTCCAACTATACCAATAATCACTTTAAAAGTGAAGGGTCTAATTACACCAATTAAAAGATAACAATTGTCAGAGTGAGTTAAAAAAGCCAGACTATTTTTGTCTACAGCAAACCACTTTAAATATATATAATCAGATAGGTTAAAACTAAAAAGATGAGAGCCATTCAAGACTGTGTTACCATTACTAGAGATTGCAGAAAAAGCTTGTCTATGCTGAAAACTCTGGAACTTCATGGAGAACATAAATTTAAGTGTTTTAGGATCCACGAGCAAGGGAGTTATGTAACTTATCCAACAAATCCCTTTAAAGGTTGATGGCAGGGTCCAGCATGGTGGCTCATGCCTGTAATGCCAGCACTTTGGGAGGCCGAGGCGGGTAATTCATGCAATTATAATGCTTTTCTATGGGTCATTTCTTATTCTTTTTTATTTGTTATGTATTTTAAACAGAATAAGACAGATCAAGAAGTTTAGAACCATTATTGTATTATTATTGTATTATTATATAAAAATAGAATAGAAAGAACATAATAAAAATGTTAAAACCAAAATACCTTGAAGCTTATTATACCCATTCAGTAAAGATATTTTCTCCCTCATGAAGGAGTTTGTCAAACCTCCTCTAGTAACTGACTGGAATGATTCAGTTTAACAAAGACCACTTGTTGGCCAAGATGGTTTTATGGTTTTTTTGGGATTGGATGAGAAATTTGTAATTTTATAATATTATGTTTGGGAAAAGGAGAATATAGGAAGTTTTGACTATTTCTTAAAGGATTTGTACTCAAAAATAGTTACATAAAAAGAGGAGATAAATGTACCCTAAGAATTTCTATACAAGATAAATATAGATTTTAAAAAGAAGATGAATTCCAAAGTATTTTAATACCAGTTCCACCATTTCCTAAAATCATAAATTTCCTTTTTTTAAAAAAAGATTTCCCAGCTACAAAAGGAAATCATCTTGCTGAGGACAAAATAAGGTAAAATAATAGTTCTCAATTTTTAGAAAATATTTTCTCAAAAAGCAAGCACGACACTGTAGGTGTCACATCACAGGGGTTCCCCAGATGCTTTGAAAGATCATCATGCAACCATAGCTTCCATAATAAGAGGAACAATATAGAGAGACATGCTGTCCCTCTCATTAGTGCCAGCAGGCTCTGCCCCTGTGGTTAATTCTGCTTTGTCTTGAACTCCAAATGGGAGTGATAGTCTGTGTACTTGATACATTGTTAGCACAGCAGGGAAACCCCATTTGGAAATAATCACATGTTTCAGGTATCCAAAAGAAAAGGGTTATTTTGAAAAGAGAAGCATTTTAACTTGAAAATTTTACAAGTAAAAATTGGATGGAGAAGATACAATGGGGAAGCAAAGGACATTACTATTTATTGATGCTACAAAAAAGCACTACATTCAAGTTATCTCAGCTTTGACAACATTAACCCTCAGACAAATATCATTAGTCCCATTTTACATATGATAAAAACAAGACACGAAGGGGAAGCATACTTTGCCTGGGGTCTTATACCATGCAATGGTGAAGTTTGACACTTAGTTGCCCCTTGCTGAGCTATCTGCTAACCCTCTGTCTCTGCCTGACATTGCTCTCAAGAAGAGTAAATAGTGCCCTAAAAAAATTGGCACAGCAAAAAGATGTATCTGAAACACAGATTTTAATATAAATTAAACATTTAAGAATGAAGTATTTTTAAAGTGTAAATTAAATTAAAATTTAATCATATGATAATATAAAACACTTAATCCCATCTTTTAATTTAAATGTATTGTTACTGGTCAGTGTATTTAAGAAGGTGATATATTAAATAGTAGCATTTATATAAGGCTGTACACATATTACAATAAAACTAAACCAAACTTAAGGAGTAGATTAGTAATGCTGTTTTTCTAGTCATTATAAATTGTTAAAAACTCATTCATGAATATAATGCATCATGCCACAATCACAGTGGCATTAATTAGATAATGGAAACACTATGGGTTTTTAAAATATTTATAAGATGTAGCTGTAATTAAACTCTAATCAAAATGCGGCATGCAAATATCATTTTAAAAGATGGTTTTGAAATTCTGTTTAGTGACAAAAATATTTAGTTAGAAGATATTTTGATAGCCTACCTGTGGTGAAAGTAGAAGTATCTTCCACCACTATTTCTTTTCCTGTAATTGCCGCAGTGAGTTAGGATGAGAAAAAGTCAGGGATGAACTGCTTTTCCGGAAGAAATGGAGAGATTTCACATTTCTAGGGCTTGTGTAAAGAAGACATACAGGGATATATGGCAAAAACGTGAAAGACAGTGCAGGAATTACACCCAGATAATTGGATAACAAAGTTCAAAGGGAAAACATGTACAGAGAGAAAATCATGAGGCAAAGATAACTGAAAACCTTCATGAATCCGAAAAACTCATTGAATTTCCATTGCTCGCTTACAGCATTATGGCGAAACATCTGAATTTCTCCTAATGTTAAGTAAAATTCAACTGAACATGGTCAAGAAATGGTGGTGTTTCAGGGGTAAAGCAAAAAGTAGATACCTAGGGTCTATGTTTGAGTAGATACAAGTCAGAGAAGAATAGAGTGGTTAGAGAAGGAAGTTAAGAATAACCACTTAATTCTTATTAAACAATTAAATTTAATTCTTAAGCTGAATAAGAGATGACTGAGAGAAAGAAATTTTCCTTTAGTTTTGTTAGCAGGTGTGTATGTTTTGGAAGGGAGAAATTGGTTGCTGGATTTCTTGCCATATGTAAATAAGGAGGTCAGTAAATATTTCTGTTTTGTTTTGCTTTTGCTAAAAGAAAGAATCTTTCTGTGATACTGAAAGAATTAGAGAGCACACAGCATATGACGTTTGAATTAATTAAAAATGACATTTCTACCATGCTCATGGATAGGAAGAATCAATATTGTGAAAATGGCCATACTACCCAAGGTAATTTATAGATTCAATGCCATCCCCATTAAGCTACCAATGACTTTCTTCACAGAATTGGAAAAAACTACTTTAAAGTTCATATGGAACCAAAAAAGAGCCCACATTGCCAAGACAATCCTAAGCCAAAAGAACAAAGCTGGAGGCATCACGCTACCTGACTTCAAACTATACTACAAGGCTACAGTAACCAAAACAGCATGGTACTGGTACCAAAACAGAGATATAGACCAATGGAACAGAACAGAGTCCTCAGAAATAATACCACACATCTACAGCCATCTGATCTTTGACAAACCTGACAAAAACAAGAAGTGGGGAAAGGATTCCCTATTTAATAAATGGTGCTGGGAAAATTGGCTAGCCATAAGTAGAAAGCTGAAACTGGATCCTTTCCTTACTCCTTATATGAAAACTAATTGAAAATGGATTAGAGACTTAAATGTTAGACCTAATACCATAAAAACCCTAGAAGAAAACCTAGGTAATACCATTCAGGACATAGGCATGGGCAAGGACTTCATGTCTAAAATGCCAAAAGCAACAGCAACAAAAGCCAAAATTGACAAATGGGATCTAATTAAACTAAAGAGCTTCTGCACAGCAAAAGAAACTACCATCAGAGTGAACAGGCAACCTACAGAATGGGAGAAAAATTTTGCAATCTACTCATCTGACAAAGGGCTAATATCCAGAACCTACAAAGAGCACAATCAAATTTACAAGAAAAAAACAAACAACCCCATCAAAAAGTGGGCAAAGGATATGAACAGACATTTCTCAAAAGAAGACATTCATACAGCCAACAGACACATGAAAAAATGCTCATCATCACTGGCCATCAGAGAAATGCAAATCAAAACCACAATGAGATACCATCTCACACCAGTTAGAAAGGCAATCATTAAAAAATCAGGAAACAACAGGTGCTGGAGAGGATGTGGAGAAATAGGAACACTTTTATGCTGTTGGTGGGACTGTAAACTAGTTCAACCATTATGGAAAACAGCGTGGCAATTCCTCAAGGATCTAGAACTAGAAATACCATTTGACCCTGCCATCCCATTTCTGGGGATATACCCAAAGGATTATAAGTCATGATGCTATAAAGACACATGCACACACATGTTTTTATTGTGGCACTATTCAGAATAGCAAAGACTTGGAATCAACCCAGATGTCCATCAGTGACAGACTGGATTAAGAAAATGTGGCACATATACACCATGGAATACTATGCAAACATAAAAAAGGATGAGTTCGTGTCCTTTGTAGGGACATGGATGCAGATGGAAACCATCATTCTCAGCAAACTATCGCAAGAACGGAAAATCAAATATCGCATGTTCTTACTCGTAGGTGGGAATTGAACAATGAGATCACTTGAACACAGGAAGGGGAACATCACACACTGGGTCCTATTGTGGGAGGGGGGAGGGGGGAGGGATAGCATTAGGAGATATACCTGATGTAAATGACGAGTTAATGGGTACAGCACACCAACATGGCACATGTATACATATGTAACAAACCTGCACGTTGTGCACATGTACCCTAGAACTTAAAGTATAATAAAAAAAATGACATTTCTAATTTAGAATTATCAATTTCAATTCAGCTTTTAACATGTTACTTCTTGAACACTGGAAACAAAAAGTTTGATTTTAAATCGATTTATGCAGAGAATAACAAGAAAACAGTTAAGATTTGAGTCTCAGAGTCTCATTGACTTTTTTTTTTTTTTTTTTTTTTGAGACAGAGTCTCACTCTGTCGCCCAAGCTGGAGTGCAGTGGCATGATCTCAGCTCACTGCATTATCTGCCTCCCAGATTCAAGCGATTCTTGTGCCTCCTGAGTAGCTGGAATTACAGGTGGGTGCCACCATGTCCAGGTAATTTTTGTGTTTTTTAGTTCAGATGAGGTTTCACCATGTTGGTCATGCTGGACTCGAACCCCGACCTCAGATGATCCTCCCATCTTGACCTCTCAAAGTGCTGGGATTACAGGTGTGAGCCACCACAATGGCCATTAGTCTCACTGACTCTTATTGGTCTGATAACAAAGCTCCATTCATATCTTAGAGAAGTAACTTTCAATGGGTTTATCTAAAGAGTTCATTCCAATAATTTAAAAATTCTTATTAGGATGAATTAGCAATTGTGCAGGCAGACTTAGATATTAAGTTCATGGACACCTCAATCCAAGTTGAAGGGGTTGGTTATGGTCCCTTATTCTATGGTTTTTAAACAAATAACTCAGGTCAGGCCACCTTTAAAAGAGATTTATTGAGAACTGCTGAATGTTAATCAAAAATGAAAAAAAAAACCTCAAAATTCTTTAAGTTTTACAGAACAAAGTTGTCATTTCATTATATTTTTTCTATGGAATTATTTATATGAATTAAACGTTCTGTTAAGATAAATCTTATTAAATATATTCTTACATCATGAATTCATTACTCAGGGTAATGAGGCTACTGAACACTTTTTAAAGTGTAAGTTCAATTCTGGACACTACACATTTTTCTTTTGTACTGCCAAAATTATTTTATGCTATGGTCTTTCTTGAAAGAGAGGGCAACCTGTTTATAGTTTCTTTGAACTACAAAGCAGCTATAAGTCAGCAATGAGTATCCTATTGGTAAAGAAATATAATTTTTCAGCTGTGGGTTAATATTTTACTTTAGGAAATACACGTTAAATTAATAACAATATTTTAAAAATTCTGAGAATGTGTAACTTTGCACAGGAGTCCAGATTTTCAAATTGCATATGAATCCCCCAAAACTTCACTTTAATGTAATGATATGACACTCTAATGTAATAAAATACTTTGCAGTTATTAAAATAATAATATATATTCATTTATTGGCATGTATACATGCAGCATGTCATTTATTTAAATTACATACACATATACATAGATGTCTATAGCAATTTGTTTATAGTGCTTTATTTGTGCTTTGGAGTTGTGGCAGTTTAGGTTTGGTTTACATTTTCCTTTGTCTTTTAAAGTACTTCTTAAAGTATTTCATGAACATGTATAAAAAAATATGAGAATGTTAGTTTGAATGATATAATGAAGGTTATATCAGACTTCAATGATCAATTCTCTGGACATTGGGAAAGGTACTGACCATGTAACCAACACACAACTTTTAGCCTAGGTAGATTCTATCGTACCAATGGATGGAATTCAGTTTACATGATAATGATAATACAATGTATTATCATTCAGTTTTCTAACACAGAAAAAAACTTATGAAAACAATGTTTTCTATATAATCAATTTATAGGCAATATAATATGCATGCATTGTAAGGACAAATAGACCATTGCTTGGCTGATATTGAATTTTTTTCCTATAGTAGAGATAATGCTTTTGGTTTTTAATATAAAATTGTCCCATTTCTGTTGTGGCTATACATAGCTTCTGTTATGGCTATACTTTGATACAATTTTCTGTGTGGTTCTCATTCACAGTAGCACAGTAGCACAAGCTATTTTAAATAACCATACACAGAAAAACATTAAAATGGTACAGATTGTATTCAATAAAAATATGAACATTTAATGTCTTACTAATTCTGGGTTATTCTCTATGTTGATCTGATTTTCTCAAAGAAAAGTTTAATTAGCAAAATAAAGAAATGTCCTAGAAATCTCTATAGAATAAATAATCACAATATTAATGATAGTGAATATTTATATAGCACCTACTACTTGCCAGGCTCAATTTCTAAGGACCTCACTTCTCATAACAACTTCATAACACTGGTTCCTATTATTGTTGTCATTTTAGATATGAGTGCACTGAGGCACAGAGCGTTTCACCTGCCCAAGGTCAAACAGCTTTGGTGGCAGAATCTATCTAGATTTGAAAATAAGCAGTCTAGTTTTAATGCTGTGCTGTCTTGATTGAAGCTGATAATAATGGATTCTAATAATAAAAATGAACACAATCCATGATTACTCAAGCCGTTGAACTCTAGAATTTAATATAGAATCATATGAACAATAAAAAAAATTCGGTCTTAAACTCCAACCTGCTATTTCAGTAGTCCCAATACCCTGCAAATATCCCTTGAGAGAGGCTCCCATGTGCGTTCCTGCATGTTCTCTCTTTTTCTGGGCCTTCAGAAATTTCTGCTGCTGGGGCTCCTCTGCCCACTGAGCCATGTAACCAGCCTTTTTTCCTGCTGCTTCTCTCAGGGCAAGCTCCCAAAAGCTCTGGTGATCATACTACAGCTAATAATTCTTGTTATGACCAAAGTCAATGAGGGGGCTTACACTGGTAGTGGATGAGGGCAGAGCTATTCATGCCAGGCATCCTCATAGGTGGAGAAATGGTTGTACATCTTGTAGAATCTGCTCAGTGAGCCTTCATACATGGGCTTATTCCAGTGAAGAAATCACATTCAAACAAAATTAAGCATCTATAAGTAAATACTAAATACAATTATAGATCATATTTTTCTCCATATCATGTTTGTTTTTTGAATTTATAGCTTTTTAGATGATTAAATATTTCTGTAGAAACTTGCTGTTATTCTCTCTATTTCTTTGTCTTTTTATTTATTTATTTATTTATTTATTTATTTGAGACGGAGTCTCGCTCTGTCGCCCAGGCTGGAGTGCAGTGGCGCGATCTCGGCTCACTGCAAGCTCCGCCTCCCGGGTTCACGCCATTCTCCTGCCTCAGCCTCCTGAGTAGCTGGGACTACAGGCGCCCACAACCGCGCCCGGCTAATTTTTTGTATTTTTAGTAGAGACGGGGTTTCACCGTGGTCTTGATCTCCTGACCTTGTGATCCGCCCGCCTCGGCCTCCCAAAGTGCTGGGATTACAGGCGTGAGCCACCGCGCCCGGCTTATTTCTTTGTCTTTAGGAACAAATCACTGATGTAATTATGCCTGTTACTCTACCTGTACGTGCCATAAGTGATTTTAATTTTTCTTTAAAATATCGAGGTATTATAAACAGATAAACAGACTTAAAAATCACAGAAGTATGAAAATATACTTGAGAATTTTATCCATACTCTTGCTAAAAGTAAAGAAGCCATCATATCTAATGTTAGTATAGCAAACATTAAAATAAGTAAAATTAATACTAGAAAATATGCCATAATTTGGGGGCTAAATTGGCCTGAAGAGAGGTGGCCGCTCCATTCTTTGTCTAACCTACTGTTTACCAATCACTATACTAGATTCTGAGTTTATGAAGAGGAATAGTAAGGACGCATGTTTCTTCCTGCTATCAAGAAACATAAGACCTAGTGGGATACTCACATAAGTAGATGTTGTGCACCTAGTAATATGAGTAATATAAGTGCTATGGTAAAGACTTAATAGGATTCATTGCAGCATGGGAGGGGCAAGGCAGGCTTCTGAAGAGTATGACTACTGAACTGATCTGCGAAGAAGCAGTAGTAATTATCCAAGAAAATCAATGTGTGACCAGATTTCCAGCAAGAAGACACACCATGTACATAGTCACAAAGACTTGAAAAAAACTTGATGCAGTCAGGGAACAAAAGTAGTTTAATATTATTAGTGCTTAAAGTATTATGCAGGGTATGTAAAAGATAAGAATAGAGAGAGGGGTAAAAGCACAATCACAAAGCATATGGCACGCTAAGGAGATTGCAGTTATTTAGGTTATTTATGTTGATAATCATATCAATATAAAGAGAGATTAAGAATAGGGAAGCTTATGAAAAGACTATTAAAAATGCTCAAGCAAGACATGAGGGAGTCTATCATAAAATATTTATATATATATACACACACACAGAAATCATTTATATCTATATATAGTATCTATCTATGTGCCTACCTCTAATATCTATGTTTATTTCTAAGATCAGCATTCATATTGATTTTAAGAACACAATTCTTTGATACATTTACATTTAAATAGTAATGAATGAGTTTATCTAATCTTTGAGGATGCTGTCTCAAAAGTTCTGTAGAATTACTGTTACACTTACCCATTGTAATTATATTGTCCCACTGTAATTCAACTTCCCTTATTACTCTTCCCTCTAAGGCACTGATTCTGTATCTTCTCTGTAATGAGTTATTCCCAGTGTCAGCAACAGGGTGTGTGCACAAACAACTCCCCCAGGTTTGTGAACATGAACAGATTTCAGGCCTGGGTGGATGCCCCTTTTTAGGAAGCTAGTTGCTTTTAGTAACAGGCAGCAAACAAAGAACAGACCCTGCCATAATGGCACTCATTATCTATCCTTTTTCTCTTTCCCCAAGAAAGACGTCTTTGTTATTAAATAACTTAATTTTAAAAAGCAACTACCATTTGCCAAGCACCATGCTAGGCATTTCTGATTTAGCCTTTACAACAATCCAGTATTATTAATTCTCATTTATAGATTAGGGAAAGGAAGCCCAGAGAGACAAAGTAGTTATTCCAAGTTTCAGTGGTAGTGAGTGGCAAAGTTCAGATTTAAATCTGCCTGCATGAGTCTATTCAATTTCCTTTTTCACTTTGAAACTTCTGATGGCTCCCCATTGTCTATAGAACAAAAATCTTATATATTATTGTGACATACAAACACTCCCAGACTGAAGTCAGGGTCTCTTTCCAATTTAATTTCTTGAGTGCTGTTCCACAAACTTACCAGCAACACCAAACCAATTGTCCCCAGACACTCCATGAACCTTCAACTCTGTGTCTCCATTCCTGCTCTTCCTTCCACCAAATATTCTCCACCTGTGTTTGAGTCCGTTAGTCCTTTATGATTCCACCTAAGGTCACCTCTTTTTCATTTTTTCTGTTTTTTTTTTTTCATGCCTTCCTGAGCTAAATGAATTATTTCTCTCTCATTTGTGCTCTGATAGTTATTACAGTACAGTACTGAGGTAGGAGGTGGGACTTGACTCTGGAGGCCGGGCTTGGACGCTGGACTAGGTTAAAAATTAGCTGAAACAGGGAAGAGGTAAACAAAAGCACCTCTTCATAAGACATGCCCACCAGTGCCATGCCAGTTTACCATTGCTATGGCAACACCCAGAAGTTAGTGCCCGTTTCCAACCACTGGATACCCAGAAGTTACCATTCTTTTTCTAGAATGTCTGCATAATCTGCCCTTTAATTCACAAGTCAAAGGTAGAGCTAAATATGACTGTATAACTACCCCTGAGCTGCTACTCTGGGCACACTGCCAATGGGCTAGCCCTGCTCTGCAAGGACCAGTGCCTCTGTTGATGCTGCTGTACACTGCTGCTTCAATAAAAACTGCTGTCTAACAATACTGGTTCACCCTTGAATTCTCTCCTGGGGGAAGTTCAGAACCTTCCCAGTATAAACCCCAGTATAGGGGCTTGCCTGCCCAGCATCAGCATTACAAACATCTTCCTGGGCCTTCTTCTATCCTGTTAATTTGCTGGGAAGGAACAATTTAACTTTTAAATTCCTAATACCTAATTTTGTGCCTGCCAAATAGTAGGTAGTCAGTTGATTTTTCATGTAGGTTGACTTATACAGTTCAACATGACTTACGTATGACTTACATAATTCAACATTCATAACTTCCATGAAAATAAGCATAATTCAACTTACATGAAATCCCTGAATTGCATAATTGCATAATTCAGGGACTTAAGTGAATTGTCAAGGCTTCAAAGCTGAGATATCCAGACTGACATGCAGAGAAATTGAAGCATGTATATTTCTAACAGGAATGTAAAATATACAAAAGCAATCATAGATATTCTATGGCGATAGTTTCACCTCAGGCTTCAGATAAATTCTACAGATTACTTTCAAAGCAGTTCAGATCAAAAAACAATCATGAAAATGAGAAATACTAGACTGAACACTCCTTTGTTACATGTTGGACTAGAATTGAATATATCTGTATGAACTCTTTCTGAGAGAGAGAGAGAGAAAGGAAGGTAAAGGGAGCAGCAAGACACAGAGAGAGGAGTGTATGAGAGGTACATATTTTCTAGCTCTGTCCACTAACAGGATTTAAAAGAAATGGCATTCTGGTAGACAACAAAACAACTAGCTCCTGGATCTTTAGTCCTATGTCAAGGCTCATGGCATCTCAGAGAAACAGCTGATTCTAGGGCCAAGGGCATAGAAGGAAAGATGAATCTGCAGTATGACAGCAAGTAAGAAAATATGTGAAGAATGATGGTATGTATCAGAACTTCATAGAAGCCAGCTTGAAGAATCTTTCAGTGACCAAATATTGGACACATTTAGCATCAAATAAACAGTTATTTGATATAAACCGTCAGATATAATAGGAATTTATGAATCTATTGATATAAACATGTAAATAAATCATGAAGATAAAAAGTATTTTTATAATATAATGCAAATTACTAAATGAGGAAAGGATTTTGGATTTGGAAAAATAATCACTCACAACCATTAACTGATTCATGCAAGGATCATTAATAGATGCTAAAAGAAGTGAGTGGAAGTTTAATAAAAAATTGAAATCTACACGGTCTCAAAGTATCTGCCCAAACATATTCATTACTACAAAGGAAGCCACATGCATTTCACAGTATTAAACTTGGCAGCCATCACTTTTTTAAAATAATTTTTTTATACTTTAAGTTCTGGGGTACATGTGCAGAATGTGCAGTTTTGTTACATAGGTATACATGTGCCATGGTGGTTTGCTGCACCCTAGGGGAGGGCTAACTATCACTTTTAACGTAAGTGATGGGACAAAATGGCATCTTGTGCCTCCTGATATAATGTTTTGAGAATGACATTCCATCTCTTTCATCATATTCTTGTGAAAGATCCAAGAACAAATCAAAATAAAGATAGTATGTTGAAAAGAAAATGACTTGAAATTAACAACAAATAAACTAGAAATATATTACCTAAAACCAACAAGGTATCAATATTTTGAGCTGCATGTTAAGCATGGTAACAAGTAGCCACATGTAGCTATATAAACTTTAATATAAATTAATTAGAACATATTAAATTGCATATTCTGTTCTGAGGTCACATTAGCTACATTTCAGGTGCTAAACTGCCACATGTGGCTCATAGTGACAGTATGGGATAGTGCAGATATAGAATCTGGGGTAACGCAAACACTTCTGTTGGACAGCACTGATCTGGAGATCTAGACTCTACAAAGAACTCCAGCAATAAGGAATCATTAAGGAACCTAATAGAAAATAAATGGTGATGGATAATAATGTGTAATTCACAAAAAATGGGAAGCCTAAATGACTAACATGTAACACAGAAGTACAAGGTAAGACAAGAACAATACAACATAGAATGAGAAATTAAAAAAAAAAAATACTTAATCCCAGTGTTCAGACAAGTGTGAAAGCAGAAAACTTTGGGGCACTGCTGGTGTGAATATAAACTAGGACAGTTATAGTGGAAAGCAATTCTCCAAGAGTATTTAGTGAAATTAAGTATGCATGTGCCCTGCAACTCAGGAACCTCACTGCTGGGATAATATTTAAGGTGAATTCTTGCATAAGTCCAATAAAATTTGGGGGTTACTTGTGGCAGCAAAAGTTAGGAGAAAATCTAAAATCTGCATTTCTGGGAGAACAGATAAGTAAAATATTTATGAATTATATTGGCAATGTGCAACAGGATGAAGCAATAACTAAATATAGAGAATCATGGAAAAAGTACAAAACATAATGAACTTTTGGTATACCATTTATGTACATTTAAAACATTAAAAACTTGTAACAGATTTATAGATCGTACAACATTTATGTATATGTAAGAGCATTTACTAAGCAATTTACAATAGATGTCTATTTGGGGGATGAAAATGATAGTGGAGATTAAGAATGAAAAGCATAAAACAAAATAAGAAGATATTTCATAAATTAATGATTAAAATACACTATAAACTGGGAGTATCATTAACTCATTTCTTGATATCTCAATCTCAATATGAAAGAAGGTAACTGGACATAACATTTAGGCCAGAACAGTTTTAATGATTAAACAATCTACATTTTTGTCCAAATTAATTGATTTCATTGCAAATAATTTTTGACACCTTATAACCAAAAAAAAAAAAACAAAAAAAAAGGTGTTTTCTAACAGAAATATTCATTAAGAAGAAGCATTTAAAATGTAACACGGTATAATAACTTCTGGAAAGAGCTTTGACACTTTTCCAAACCAAGTTCTTGAAGTAAGGGACTCCTAAAGGAGTCATATAAGTCAACATTCTTTAAGCACATAGCAAATTCCTGCTGTGCCCACAATTGCAAAACAGGAGATATTTGGATATCTAGGACCCCCCACTGGCAAAGTACCAAGTTGTTATAGGCCCTCGATAGCTTCTTATGGACTGGAGGAATGGATGCTTGATTATGATGTGGATAAAAGAGATGGACAAATTACATAGTTAATTGGTAAAGCCAAGTATACTTTGATGAATTTATAGATCATTGAAATGAGAGAGACTGAATAAAAGCCCTACAGAGAATAATGAATTTTTGATTTATTTTTTATCCTTGAAACTCCTTATTTTTTATATATGGTAAGATGGAAAAACTGAAGTTTTCACTCACGTGTAATTGTCAGTATTAAAAATTTAGAAAGACTTTTTGACTTCTGTAACAAGAAACTCAAGATTCCATTTATATTCATGGCATTATCCAGGAATCTAAAACTGATGGAATATTTTCAATGGAAAGTAAAACTCTTTCCAAAAGTGTACTCTTTCCATTCCACTCAGTGGTTTTTTGCTGTTGTAGTGGTTGCTTTTTTTTTTTTTTTTAAGTGAGGCCAATGTCACATAGGAGGATATGAGTAATTAATTCAACTAGAGACTATTTAAATCAGTGTGTTTCAAATCTAAATCTAAATATACATGGCAATCATCTGTCAACAGGCAGTTCCTGATTCATTAACATGGGCTGGGGCCTGAGATTCTGAATTTCCAAGATGTTTGCAAGCAACACTGATGCTACTGAAATGCAATGTGAACAAAAAACTGGTCACTCAGACACCTAATGCTTCCAATATTTAAGAAATGTTTTTCAAAAGCATTTGAAAATAACAGAAACCATCGATATCTCCTTTGGTTGAAATTTCTGCATAACATAACCAACAGTTTCATTCAGAGAAAGAGTGATTAAATCACATGAGCAGGTGATATTTACTCAAAAAAGATACACACACACACACACACTAAAGGGAAAACTGCAAAGAAAGCTGATTTAATATTAATTTTCAAAATCCAAAGATGAAGCATCATTAGCACTAACACCAACCATTAATTTGAATATGAATTTACTTATTAACATATGAAAGCCAGTGTATGAATAAGTGGTGCTGTACCTTTAAGGGAAATCTTGTTTTTCTCCTCTCGAATTTTAGAAGAAAATATGCCATTTTATTCTTAATGTAACTTTCAAAAATTTATGAAATATACCAGAAATATGTTTTCTGTCAGTATATTCTGGAGATTTTAAAACATACTTTGTTGCAGAGCTTTATTCTAGCACAATAACTTTATTTTTGCTTCTTTACCCTCTAGCTTACTCCTTCAAATTCAGAGTACAGTTAAAGAAAATTTATATTTTATTGTGTTATGTTAGTTTCTCAGAAGTAGTTGGTAAAAATTATAGCCATTTTTCTACCTAAGCCAGATTCCATCATATAGTAAAATGCTTTATTGTGATGGAACTCTTTTCAGTGCTTCAGAGAACCAATTCTATTCTCTAGGAGAAGGAGGAAGGTGATTCATTACGAATATCAACATCAAAGTTTGGTGACTAGATACTGCAAAGTACTCCCACTTGTGTACTAACGGTTTTCTTTTTAAATCCAATTCACCACTCATGAACTGACAAAAGGATCAGAGTTACTCGGCTGCTTACTAAAATACAGATACTTATGTTAGCATTTCACATTATTGCTGCACACAAATTCCTTACTTAAATCACCTCTCAAAGAAAAATGCCTGTCTCAAATGACAAAATATTCAGGTAAAAAAGTAATTACTTATATCTTTAATCCTCATTACCATTAAAACTTCAAACTGATACTGTGTCAAAAAATCCCCAGACTTCACCACTGAAGAAAATCTCTCTCTTATTAAACCTGAGACTTGTGAGTTAACTAAGCAGATCACATATTATAGCTCAAGGTAAACAATTAGTTTATAATATTTTAAGACTTGTTTCAAGCTAGACTTACTACAAAAAATAAATCAAGTATATTTCAAAATATGTCCATTTAATAGACACAAGTTTATTAGCATTTTTTGAGTAAACAGAATCTGAAAATATATATTTTTCCACACTATAATTACACTTTACATACGTAAGTAGTATTTACAAAATACAAAATTGTTGCCAAATAGATTATTTTTGTATTTGTGTGTGTGTGTGTGTGTGTGTGTGTGTGTTGTTGAGACAGGGTCTTGCCCTGGCTAGGGTGCAGTGACAGGATGCAGCCTTGACCTTCTGGGCTCAGGTGATCCTCCCACCTAAGCCTCTCCAGTAGTTGGGACCACAGGTGAGTGCCATCACACCCAGTTAATTTTTGTGGGTTTTTTGTTTTTTGTTTTGGCAGAGATAGGGTTTTGCCATGTTGCCCCGGTTGATCTCGAACTCCTGGGTTCAAGCAATCTGCCAGTCTTGGCCTTCCAAAGTGCTAGGATTATAGGCATGAGCCACTGCACCCAGTCTATTTTCTTATTTTATGTTTTAAAATAGGAAAAAAAATGTAATCAGTTAAAAGATTAAGAGAAAATCTTAATCTCTAAAGATTAAAAGAATAATCTGTGATTCACCTAATAAAATTAATAATTCCTGTAAAATAATTCATCATATTGTCTACATCAAATAATATGAGTCTAGATTTTCTTTGGCCTGTAAGTTGAATGGTAGCTCACTGAAATCTTTTTGGAAGCAAACCACAAAGAAGTATCATCTTTAGGAGGATAAACATTTTCTAAGATATTGTCCTGAAAATGCCCTGAAAATGCCCTCTGACACATACAGAATACCTTGCTTGAAGAATCAAAAAATAGCAATTTTTATACTCTTATATTTAAAATGACAGTGGCCAGGTCAGTAGAAAGTTTTAAAGGCCATTTAATGTCTTCTATGTCTATTAGTATGAGATGTTATGATAATTAAGTCTTTACAAATTATTTATTCTAACATACTTCTCACATTATATAAAATACTACGTAAAGGATTAAATTATTCATTAGGCTAGCTACTTAACTCTATCATAAGTAATACATACACGTTTGATATAAATCTAAACGCACTCTATATACTATGGGATGTATATGATAAAGTACATTTAGATTTAGATTTGGATTACGGACATTAAATAATATACATGTGATGAAGTGCATTTACATTTACTATACATAGCAAATGAATTTATATTTATAGAGATCAAGTTTCATTCTATTTTATATTCAATTATCTCTTTGTAAAAAAACATACTACCACCAAATTTTGATTTTCTGGAAGTATATGAAGTATACTGTGAAAGCTAAGTATCAGGATGTATACAATTGATAAAATTTGAGAAAAGCAAATTCATTTGAGTCTCATTTTTGTATGATTTTCCTTGAAGAAGAGTAGTTTTAGTGACCTAAGACTGCATTTCCTTCTTTACAGGTCCACCATATGGTTCTATATTGAAACTTTTCAAAACAGTTTCATAAATACTACATACTTATCTTACGTACTACTACAGTACTACAGTACTATCTTATGTACTGCTACATACTTATCAGATTTTAGACTCAAATTATAAGTAATGAGAACAAGATTTAACTGAGATCTCAGAAAAGAACATCAAGCTACTTAGCTCTAAATATGTAAAAAGTAGAGCTGCCAGAAGCTCAGAAGTAGATGGGAGGAGATGTACGATGGGCCTAATTTTCTCATTTTACACATCAAGTCAAGGGAACCGGTAAAATTGATATATTGGGAAATAAGCATTGGAATACAGTACCTAAGATTATAAAGTTTACCAACAGGCAAAGTATAAGTAAGATAAAATACTAAAATAAAGAGTACAAAATTGAGGGGAAGATATATAATCTTTTTTTTTTTTTAATGAAGGAAAATTTTGAATTTTAATGAAGGAAAATAGACAAACCAAGACCTCCTTGCATTTACAATTGTGACTATCCAAATAAAGGTAAATTAAAAGGGTAAAGTATTGTTCCTTTTGGAAATATGTAGACAATATAAAATAGAATACTCAGTTTTTACTTACAGCATCAGCTTTTGTTACTTTGGTTATTTCATATTTTTGTTATTTTGTTATCACACTGTAATTATATTAACAAAATAAAACTATTTGTGGACTCTGAGTATATTGGATAGAAAATCATTCTGTTGTTTATTTGCCATGTGATCTTAGGCAAATTCTTAACCTCTGTAAGTTTCCTTTTTAAAAACAGAACATGTAGCCTATCTTGTTTTTCATAGTTTGAAATAAATAAAATATTGTATAAAATATTTATGCCTTATGTACTGTCCATAAAATTATTTGTTATTATTTTGTCATTATCATGGCTATATTTGATGAAAATTCATGTCACTATTAATGATGTTTTGTGTAATTTTTATACTATTCTTGGTAAACCATTAAATAGAATAGATGATAGGAGGAGATTATAATGATGCTGTATCATCTGAACATCAAATTATTTTATTACAAGTAAGCACTCTCAAGGAAAGAGAGAAAAATGTTTTGAGATATTTGGAATACAACATGTAAACAGCCTAACTTACAGCTGACAGTAATGGGCATCATATACCCATTACCAGGTGATGAATATACTTCTTGTAAGATTTTCATAAAATGAAACAGGACTCAACCATAAAAAAGAATAAATTACGAATTCAGTCAATAACCTGGATGAATCTTGTATATATTATACTAAGTGGGAAATATTAGAAACAAATTAGTTTATATTGATTCCATTATCTGAACATCTAGAACATGCAAAAGTAATCTACTTATTGTTTGCCTGAAGCAGATGGTTGGTTGAAAGCTGACAGCAAAGGAGCGTGAGTGTATTTCCTGGGTAGAGGTTACTATTACATATTATAATTGGGGTGAAAGTTACATATACATATATCAAAAGTTATCAATTTAAACTATTAAATGGATGAGTGTTATTATTTATAAATTGTACCTCCAATGTTGATTTTTAAAAGTTTGAAGTGAGTGTATGGGGACCTACTTTCTATATAAAAACATAACTGGATTTTCAACATTTAATGTTATATAATATTATCTATTTCAACAAAGAGACACATTATAGTCATACATATCTCATCTATAACAGAAACAGATCAATTAATTGTCCACAGTTTAATAAAATTAATTATTCACAGTTAAATATGTTGAACATTTTCAGGTTGAATAATGATAACTCATGTAGGATCTTTGCTGTAGAAATGACATTTAACAGCTTATAGATATTTAGACAACTTGGTTACTGTATTTTCTTAAGTGAATTGATTGAATTCTGAGTGGAAGAGCAAAAATATATGACCAAGAAGATTTAATACACATGATAAAATGAGGTAAAAAGTATATAAAAGTAAATGGTCTCCATAAGTGCTGACAATGGGGACTTAATTTTTCCAAAATTTGTTTTTAACAATGTTACTATATAAAAACATACATGTAGTGTAAAAAATAGAAGAATGAACAATAACAGTAGGCTTTGATAATATAATGTGTTTTTACGGGTTTCTCTGAATTTTTTCAATTGTTAGAGTAAACTTCAAATAAGTAATCAACTGAGGTTTCAAGTATGTATTAATAAAGTTTCAATGACCTAGTAAGAAATTATAAAAATAAAACTTTCAAATTGAGTGAAGTCAATTAATAAAAAGCAGTGTCACAAATGTCCCTTTTTGTTTGTGTTTTTAAGGAATAAATGGTTAGGAGACCATGAAAATATAATAATTTCAATAATTTTCAAGCAATTTTGCAAATATAAAGAAAATAATTATGGTTCACTAATTTCCATAAAATTTAATCTGAAAATAATTCACCTCCTAAGGGAATAAATTCCTTGTTCACAAATAAGAATTGTAGGAAGACCTGAAAGTCTAATTTTAGAGTCTTTTCTCATAAGATACTAGGACACATTAAATATACTTATTTCATTCCATAATATTTCATTTCTAAATCAGACAAAATTTTAAAGAACAAAAAAGCTGTTAAATATATTCAAATAGATGTACAGTTTTGAAATATAGAAACTATCACATTCCGTTATCTAAAAATAAAAAGCTAGCTGGGCGAGGTGGTTCATGCTTGTAATCCCAGCCCTTTGGGAGGCCGAGGTGGGTGGACCACAAGGTCAGGTGTTCGAGACCAGGAAGGTCAGCATGGTGAAACCCCTTCTCTACTAAAAATACAAAAAAAAAAAAAAAAAATAGCCTAGCCTGGTGGCATGTGCCTGTAATATCAGCTACTCAGGAGGCTGAGGTAGGAGAATCGCTTGACCCCAGGAGACGGAGGTTGCAGTGAGCCACGGTCGTTCCACTGTACTCCAGCCTAGGCGACAGAGCAAGACTCTGTCTCAAATAAATAAATAAATAAATAAATAAACGAAATAAAAATAAAAAATAAAAAGGCAAGGATGCATACACATGTGCATATACTTATATACATGCCCATATATGTAATATATATTCCGTTAATTAATTTATTTTGAAGATGCAAATCTGTATCAGCTCCCAGTAATGACTTCTTTTCCATTTTGGCCCCTACCATGGTCTTCGTATGTTTGAACATTCCCTAGGTTTGAAATACCACTGAACTTCGTGTTTGCCCAAGTTACCTAGTCAAGAGTTCCTTTCTCAAAGGAGCCCTTTTATGACACCTATGAGCATTTTGAGATGTAATAATATGTTGTTTCTTTCTGCTAGAGCTCTGGTATCAATCTATTATTTACATAAACATATATACACACACACGCGCACACATATTAATTTTTATATTTGAGTTTATCTGTCTCCCTGAAAAGACTACAGTGTATAAGAAAACAAAACACGTAACACTGGTTGTTACTGTTCATCAATGTATCCTCTGTGCCCTGCAAAAAAAGGGCAAAAACAATCATGATCAAATTCTGATATATAAACTTATCTGTACTACTAACATTTTAAACATTTTAAATAGTGTATTCTGTTTAGTCCCTTTTCTTCATGACTGAATTAATTCATTCTAATTAGTTAATTAAGTAATTAATTTATCCATCAGATATCCTATGACTACCTATTTGTACATCAACATTGTGTTAATCGCTAGAAGTGAAAAATAACTGAAACCCGTTTCCTTGCATTATTGGAAAGAGAAGCTCATAAAATTCGTTCATAAAATAGAATTGGAGACAGATTATATTTTATAAAAACAGCTATAATAAAATTTCACATTTCATATTCTCACCATAAATATGACTTTGACACTAATATTGAGAAGTGGGGCTTATGTTTTTTCCCTTAAATCTGGCTTCATAGGACTTCTAAGAGTAGGTCACAAATCGTTATGGTCTTCCCTTGGAAACCTGGTCATTATGCCACGAAAAAAAGTCTCTTACAGGTGTACCAGCTGGTGTCCCCCGCTAAGTCCTGGCTGCCAGTCCTGGCATGAGCTCCTAGACATGTGAAAGGACCAGCCCTTAGAGGATTCCAGCCTTCAGCCTTTGATTCAACCCTATAATACCATAGAGGAGAGACAAAACATTCACACTGTTTCCTTTCTAACTTACAGGCCCAAAGAATCTAGAATTGCAATGAAAAAGTGGTTGTTCAAGCCACCAAACATGAAATAGTTTGTTCTTAGGCAGAAATAGTAGTAAGGACAGCAATATTGGAGATATGTATAGAAGGATGAGAGGAAATATAAAACGTAAGAAAGAGCAATATAAGCATAAGTAACTATAATACACTAAAATTTCCATTCTGTTTTTTTTTTTCCTTTTACCAAGGACATATATATACTACCATGTTTTCTTCACATGTAAAGATGTAACAAACATGATCAAGTTATAGCTTTAAGGTCACATTTCACATTTTACATTTGACTGCCGCATTTTACATTTTAGTGGCCATCCAAAGATAAGTGCTTTAAATATTTAGAGTCAAAGTTTGACATAAATGAGATGTGAATTTAATTGAAATATTTAAAAAATATGTATTGTCATGGAGGCTTTCAGAAATGTAAACAGAATGTGCATTTATCTTTATTTGATAAGATTTTAATTTAATTTAATTTGCAATGTGGCATTGAACATAACCAGCTGTGTCTCACTTTTGCCTGAGTTACAGGCTGCTATAAGTTTTAAAGAGGACAGTCACAAAGTGAGGGAAATTCTGTTTCCACACTGGGAGAACATTCCAGGCATATCTATTGATCTTTTTTCAAGAGTTCAATAAATATAAAATCTTAAAATGGAGGAAACAAAGAAACATTTTACTATTAAAAGTAAAGATATCTTAATATTTACTTGTAAAGTATACCTGTAAAGGGAGGAAATTGGTTATGCTCTTTAATATTTTTGATATAATATTTAAAGGCAATTTATATGAATTTTTTCTTAACAGCTGGAAGCATGAAGATCATACATTTCAGGGTGTAATTTCCCAACAAACTAATAATTTTTGCATTGTTTACTTATTTTTGTTGTGAAGAATGGTTTTAAAAATAGAGAACATTTTATTACAAAAACAATTGTTATCAAAGCATTAATTATAATGATATTAAAAATATATTTATTGGCAATATAGTATTCTGGTGAGTAGATCATAATTAACCTGTTCATTTCTTTGTGATAGGCATTTAAATATCTCCAGTCTTTCATTTTTAAAATTTAATGGCATTGTTAATTGATTTATGCATATATCTTCTCCATTTATTTAGGTTTTTTATATAGAATTTGATTAAATAGTAAAAAATCTGGATTAAAAGAAAAACTCTAAATTATTTTTTCCTTAATATATTTTATTAAGTACAATTATTTGATAAGAAAATAAATGTTTACTCATTAATGTTATACTGTTCAATATGATTTTGCCACAAACTTCCACAGTCTTTACTTACATATTTCAAATTACATATGTTAATCTAAATTTTACTAAACACTCTGCTTAACATTGTAATTGTAAATCTTAGAAATTAGTAAAAATAACAACAAACCATAAGAAAATTTTCTAAGTCTACTTTAAACATATTTTATCTCACAAGAGGAATTCTTATATAAAGGGTTTTTGGTGTTTCAAATATATCATCAATGGTGAATTCAGAAATAGATATACTCAGAAGATCAATGAAATTCATGTATCTGAAGGAAAACACAGCATGCTTCCTTCCTTTTTCCCATTCTAAAGCTGCATATCCAATAAAAAATAAATACGTATATCACACATAAATGGTGTATTTGTTGTAGACAATTTTGACAAAAGGATTTAATAAACATTAGTAATAAACCACATGCTATTGACTAATGTTATCTCTTTGGTTTTATCCTGTATGTCAATAGATCTGGGTGAGGAACTGGGAATACTACTATCAGCAACAAATAATCACACACTCTTAACTTTAAGAGTCACTGCTCTGTGATCATAGAACTTCTATGATTGCTACGGTTTGAATGTGTCCCCTTATGTTAAAACTTAATTCCTAATATAACAGTATTAAGAACCGGGGTTCTTAGGAGGTATTAAATCATGTGGGTGGAGCTCTCATAAATGTGATTACTGACCTTATAAAATCACTGGAGCAATCTAGGTGGGCCCTTACTGCCTTTCCCTCCCTTTGCCAAGTGAAGACACAGTAATCCTCCCCTCCAGAGGACAGAGTGTTCAAGGTGCCATCTTGGAAAGAGACCAGGCCCTCACCAATACCAAAGCTGCTAGGGCTTTGATCTTGGACTTCTTCCCAGCCTCCAATACTGTGGGAAATACATTTCTATCATTTATAAATTTCTTAGTCTGTGGAATTTTGTTTCAGTAGCAAGAATGGACTAAGACAATGACTATTTGCCTTATTTGGCTCTTCTGGCACACAGGTACAATTCAGATACATACTAAAAAACACACACACATACATACACACAAGGACAAAAAAATAATGTTTTCTTTAGATCAAATCAAATAATCCCCAAAAAAGTTTATAAATATGGTAGACTTTGAATATCTGAAATAAAATGGTTAATTTGAGCAACAATGTATACATTTGTATTAAATGTACTAATATTGCTATTTACTAGTATTTAGTCTTGTGTTCTATAAGATTATCAAATTTAAATTCAATGAAATGGAATTCATCATTCCTCACCCAAAGTTCTATCCTACCTTTTAAGTTAGTTTTAAAAATAAATCTCAAAAAAATCTGCTCAAAAGTTTAAGCAGGATTCAAGAAGTACTCTTAGACACTACTCTTTCACTCAACTCTTAAATCCAATCTCATGTATGTCTCCTATTTATCTTTTCTTCAACTTTTGTTTTAAATTCCAGTGTATGTCGGTAAATGTGTGCCATGGTGGTTTGCTGCACAGATCAACCCATCACCTAGGTATTAAGCCCAGTATCCATTAGCTATTCTTCCTGATGCTCTCCTATCCCTCAGCACCCCTGCCAGGCCCCAGTGTGTGTTGTTCCCCACCATGTGTCCAGGTGTTCTCATAGATCAGTTCCCGCTTACAACTGAGAATATGTGGTGTTTGGTTTTCTGTTCCTGCATTAATTTGCTGAGGATGACAGCTTCCAGCTCCATCCATATGCCTGCAAAAGACATGATTTCCTTCCTTTTTCTAGCTGCATAGTATTCCATAGTGTATATGTACATTTTCCTTATCCAGTTTATAATTGATGGGCATTTGGCATGATTCCATATCTTTGCTATTGTGAATAGTGCTGCAATGAACATATGCATGCATGTGTCTTTACAAAAGTATGATTTATATTCCTTTGGGTATATAACCAATAATGGAATTGCTGGGTCAAATGGTATTTCTGCCTCTAGATCTTTGAGGAATCGCCACACTGTCTTCCACAATGGTCTAACTAATTTACACTCCCACCAACAGTGTAAAAGCGTTCTTTTTTCTCCACAACCTCGACACCATCTGCTGTTTCTGAACTTTTTAATATTCACCATTCTGACTGGTATGAGATGGTATATCATTGTGGTTTTGATTTGCATTTCTTTGATTTGATCAGTGATGTTGGGCTTTTTTTCATGTTTGTTGGCCACATAAATGTCTTCTTTTGAGAAGTGTCTGTTTATGTCCTTTTGCCCACTTTTTAATATGGCTGTTTGTCTTTTTCTTGTAAATCTGTTTAAGTTCCTTGTAGACTCTGGATACCAGACTTTTATCAGATGGATAGATTGCAAAATTTGTCTCTAATTATGTAGGTTGCCTGTTCACTCTGATGACATTTTATTTTGCTGTGCAGAAACTCTTTAGTTTAATTAGATCCCATTTCTCAATTTTTGTTTTTGTTGCAATTGCTTTTGGTGTTTTCCTCATGAAATATTTACCTGTGCCTACATCCCGAATGGCATTGCCTATTCAACATATACTATGTTGAATATATAGTATGTTGATATACTATGTTGAATCGGAGTGGTGAGAGAGGTCATCCTTTTCTTGTGCTGGTTTTCAAGGGGACTGCTTCCAGCTTTTGTCCATTCAGTATGATATTGACTATAAGTTTGTCATATATGGTGCTTATTATTTTGAGGTATGTTCCTTCAATGCCTAGTTCATTGAAAGCTTTTAATGTGAGAGGATGATAATTTTATCAAAGGCATTTCCTGTATCTATTGAGATAATCATGTGGTTTTTGTGTTTAGTTCTGTTTATGTGATGTATTACATTTATTGATTGCATATGTTGAACCAACCTTGTATCCAAGGGATGAAGCCAACTTGATCGTGGTGGATAACCTTTTTTATGTGCTGCTGGATTTAGTCTGCCAGTATTTCATCGGGGATTTTTACATCAATGCTCATCAGGGATATTGACCTAGTTTCCTTTGTTTGTTGTATATCTGCCAGGTTTTGGTGTCAGGAGGATGCTGGCCTCATAAAATGAGTTAGAGAGTAGTCCCTCATTTTTAATTTTCAGAACAGTTTCAGTAGAAATGATACCAACTCTTCTTTATATCCCTGGGAAAATTTAGCTGTAAATCCATCTGGTCATGGGCTTGTTTTGGTTGGTAGGCTCTTTATTACTACCTTAATTTCAGAACTCATTATTGGTCTAGTCAGGGATTCAATTTCTCCCGGATTCATTCTTGGAAGGGTATATGTTTCCAGGAATTTATCAATTTCTTCTAGATTTTCTAGTTTATGTGCATAGAGGTGTTTACAGTATTCTCTGATTGTTGTTTTTATTTCTGTGGGGTCAGTGATGATATCCCCCTTATCCTTTCTGATTGTGTCATTTGATTCTTCTCTCTTTTATTCTTTGTTAGTCAAGCTAGTAGTCTAGTTTACTAATTATTTTTTCAAAAAAACAGCTCCTCCATTCTTTGGTTTTTTGAAGGGTTTTTTGTGTCTCCATCTCCTTCAGTTCCACTCTGATCTTGGTTATTTCTTGTCTTCTGCTAGATTTGGGGTTTGCTTTCTCTTGGTTCTCTAGTTGCTTTTGTTGTGATGTTAGGTTGTTAATTTGAGATTTTTCTAGCTTTTTGATGTGCGCATTCAGTGCTATAAATTTCCCTCTTAACACTACTTTAGCTGTGTCCCAGAGATTCTGACATACTGCCTCTTTGTTCTCATTAGGTTTAAAGAACTTCTTGATTTCTGCCTTGATTTCATTATTTACCTGGGAGTCATTCAGAAACAGTTGTTCAGTGTCCATGTAGTTGTGTGATTTTTAGTGAATTTCTTAGTTTTGAGTTGTAATTTGATTGTGCTGTGGCCTGCAGACTATTTTTTAAATTTCCTTTCTTTTGCATTTGCTGAGGAGTGTTTTACTTCTGATTATGAGATCAATGTTAGAGTAAGTGTCATGTGGCAATGAGAAGAATGTGTATTCTATTGCTTTTGGGTGGAGAGTTCTGTAGATATCTATCATGTCTGCTTGATCTAGAGCTGAGTTGAAGTTGAGGTCCTGAATATCGTTGTTAATTTTCTGTCTCAATGATCTGTCTAATATTGTCATTGGGGTGTTAGTCTCCTGTTAGTATTGTGTGGGAGTCCTAGTCTCTTTGGAGGTCTCTAAGAACTTCCTTTATGAAACTAGGTGCTCCTGTATCAGATGCATATATATTTAGAATAGTTAGCTCTTCTAGTTGAATTGAACCCCTTACCATTATATAATTCCCTTGTCTTTTTTTTTTTTTTTTTTTTGATGTGTCTCGGTTTGAAGTCTGTCTTGTCAGAAACTAGAATTGCAACTCCTACTTTTTGTTTTTTAGTTGCTTGGTAAATTTTCCTCTATCCTTTTATTTTGAGCCTATGTCTGCCTTTACACTTGAGGTGGATCTATTGAGGACAGCATATCGATGGGCCATGACTCTATCCAGCTTGCCATTCTTGTCTTTTAACTGGGGCATTTGGCCCATTTATATTTAAGGTTAATATTTTTATGTGTGAATTTGATCCTGTCATCACGATGCTAGCTGGTTATTTTGCAGACTTGTTTATGCGGTTGCTTCATAGTGTCATTGGTTTGTGGATTTCAGTATTCTTTTTAGTGGCTGGTAATGGTTTTTCCTTTCCATATTTAGTGCTTCCTTCAGGAGCTCTTGCAAGGCAGGCCTGGTGGTGATAAATTCCCTCAGCATTTGTTTGTCTAAAAGGATCCTCTTTCTCTTTCATTTTTGAAGCTTAGTTTGGACAGATATCCAATTCTGGGTTAGAAATTATTTTCTTTAAAAATGTTGAATATTAGCCCCCATTCTCTTCTGGGTTGTAAGGTTTCTGCTGAGAGTTCTGCTGTTAGTCTGATGAGATTCCCTTTGTAGGTTACCTGTTCTTTCTCTCTATCTGCCCTTAATATTTTGTCTTTCATTTCAATCTTGGAGAATCTGAAGATTATGTGTCTTGGGGCTGATCTTCTTATATTGTATCTTACTGGGGTTCTCTGGATTTCCTGAATTTGAATGATGGCCTGTCTTGTTAGTTTGAGGAAGGTCTCCTAGATGATATCCTGAAGTATGTTTTCCAACTTGGTTTCATTCTCCCGTCTCTTTCAGGTCCCCCAGTCAGTTGTAGATTAAGTCATTTTACATAGTCCCTTATTTCTCAGAGGTTTTGTTCCTTTTCATTCTTTTTTCCTCTACTCTTGTCTGCCTGTCTTATTTCAGAAAGACAGTCTTCAAGCTCTGTAATTCTTACCTCTGCTCAATATATTCAGTCATTGATACTTGTGACTGTATTGTGAATTTCTTGTGTTGTGTTTTTCAGCTCCATGAGGTCAGTTATGCTCCTCTCTAAACTGGCTCTTCTGGTTATAAGCTCCTGTATTGCTTTATCATAATTCTTAGTTTCCTTGCATTGGGTTACAACATGCTCCTTGGCTCAGCAAAGGTCATTATTACCCACATTCTGAAGCCTCATTCTGTCAATTCAGCCATATTAGCCTCAGGCCAGTTCTGTGTCCTTGCTGGAGAGGTATTGCGGTCATTTGGAGGAGGAGGGACTCTGGCTTTTTTAGTTTTGAGTGTTTTTTGCATTGATTCTTATCCTTGTGGGCTTATCTACCTTTGATTTTTGAGGTTGCTGACTTTTGAATGGAGTTTGTGTGGGGTCTTTTTTGTTAATGTTGTTGTTGTTGCTTTCTGTTTGCTTATTTATATTTTAACAGTCAGGCCATTTTTCTATAGGGCTGCTGTAGTTTGCTGGGGGATCACTCCAGACCCTAGTTGCTTTTTTTTTTTTTTCCTTTACCTTGAGACATCACCAGTGGAGATAGTGAAATAGCAAAGACGACAACCTACTCCTTCCACTGGGAGCTCTGTCCCAGAAAGGCACTGATTATCTCTCTATTCATCTTCCCACTTTATATCTTCACTACCATGCCACTTCTCCAAATGCTCATGGTTTTACTGGTCTTCTTGTTTTCCTTTTTCTTTAAATACAATATTCACAATGTTGATACTGCCCTCTTTTAACTACAAATGTTAATAACGTACTGATCTGCTAAAATTTTAAATGGCTGAAATATGGAAGACATATTTCAATACCCTTAATCAAGCATAAACTTCATTTAAAATTTCACGCTTCCTGATGTCAACATCCCTTCTCACCACTAAAAACTTATGATCTAATTATTAAAAACTACTGGTAGCTATAGAAGTGATTTCAAGCATCCATGCTGTCCCTCATCTGTGTAGATGTCCCTCATCTGTGTAGAGGACAACAACAACAATGACAAAAAAATACCCCCAAGCAAGAAAGAGCATGATGAGACAACACTTTCAAAAGTTTAGCAAGTAAAGGAGAGATAACAGTAACACTAAGAATCTAAAGAAGGCTTGAATGATTGATCGGTTGATAAATGAAACAGTTTTGACCATGTTTATGGCATAAATTAGTTCTAAAGATCAAATTCTAAAGAAGCCATGAAGAAGAAAAAAAGAACATTGAACATTGAATAATTGTAAAAATAAATACCCAGAAAGGGAGAAATCCCTGAGCTTAAGAGTTAGAACTTTTGCAGTCTTACAATTACTTAGAAACGGAAACTACTTCCTTAAAATATTGAAATTCTCTAATGGAGAAAGTGCCAAATGATAGACGCAGCCCATTGAAGGATAAAACTATATTCCAAATATGACCCTCCAAAGGTAAAACTGTATTCCAAACATAAGAATTAGGTAAGAGGGAGAGCCCAATTTCCATTATAAAGGCAAGTAGGTGTCAAAAGAGATATCAAACAGTCACTGGGGGAATTAGGTGCCATCGCTGCCTAGTGGCTTGCTGAATCCATCTGGGAACAATTGCCATGTTCTTTGTTTAAGCTAATAAAGTTGTAGCCTAAAGTTGTATTCCATTAAGGAATCTCTAGAGTCTTTTATTGCCTGAGAGAAGTTAGAATCAGCAGTGAGGAAAATGGGATGATGAAAGATGTTATGTTCCTGGCTCTATGTTCACAATGCATTTGTCAAATGACAGCTTATGTACTGTACTTGTATATTTTTAAATGACATTTTAGAGATTTAAGGCACTTTTATATGTATCAAAACAGGACAAACTGACAAGAGGCCACAAACTAACATGCCACAGCAACACAAATACAAAAACCAAATCAAATTGTGGCCTTTTTTTTACATGCACTCCAGATCTCATTTCCTCATCTTGGTAGAGTCAATGTGATAGCATTTCATTCATTGTCAGATGTTAACTATCTATGTTACATGTTGTGATTATTTTTAAAGTTAGTACATTCATTTTATATAACAGTACCCCTTATGAATTCTATCCAGGAACAGGATAGAACAGAATTCTATCCAGGAATAAGATATTTATTATATCCTATAAATCTGTACATTAGTAAACTTAAAAGACATAATTAAATTAAAACTGCTTTATAGTTATTAAATAATAACACTAGCATTATACACTGCTTTTACAACCTATCTCTATTTTAGAAATATTTTTGAAACTATGAATCATTAAAATAAAATCAAGTAGCTATATATTATTCTGATTTATAATATTATTTTACTACTATTTTATTATAATGCTAGTTTATGTTTAACAGATAAGAAAACACACAGAATTATGAGCATAGTACAATGCCCCCATATAATTTATTTATTTTTTCTCATGAAGTCCAACATTTTAAAATAATAACAGGTTAAGAATAATAACTCCAAGTGAGGGCTTTATTTTTAGTACATATTATTTCAGAAAATATTAGATGGCAAAACTTAATACAGATTTGATAATCATTTTATGTTTTTTTTTCCAACAGCATCTATCAGTAACTGAAAATAAGTCATGTGGGTGATTACTTGATGTGTGGATAATGTGGATTTCTGAACTTCTTACACTAACTTCACTGTATCACTCACTGACTTTCAAATTCTAGTAATGGGTAATCACTCATCAGAGAACTAACATTCACGCTAAAATATTTGTAAATTTTACATTGTTTCGATTGAATAATTTCTTCCTCAAGAATAATTTTAATTTTCTATAAAGAAGATATTCTTGTAAATTCCAAAGCAAAACTCATAGTTGAGGCTAGCAATGTCTGTTCTTGATGGTAACAATGTGATGTAGACAAGGGCTACAGATATTTAAAAATGTCAGGCCCTTCATAAGCAAGAATTTCTCTTATACTTAAAATTCTACCTACATAAAGGAAATGCTTAAAACTATACCTATTAACCCAACAGATATGCAAGAGCAACTACCCAGGTGACGGAGATCTCATTTACATATGTCAAATTAAGTTCCCATGTTTTAAAAAGACGCCAGAAATATCAGTGGATTTTAAGTAGGTCAGGAAAATCTACTCAGGTTTAGAAAGGCCTCTCAGCTAAAAGTGATTATATCCCAGGCAGCTCTTGAAAGCCAGAAACTGCCATGCTGTGCTGAATAAATTCTTCTCAATGACCTTTCCATGACAACTTTCTCATTTCCTATAATGTGGAGACAATTAGGTGTTAAATTACGTGTTTGTGGAGCAAAGCAGCAACCTTTGAAGCAGAGGTTTTATTGAAGAATATATTGGGTGAATGTGTAAAAATAGCTCCTAACAAATAATAGAGTTGTACAGTGTCCAGCACCTTAATTTAACAAATGAGAAAACTGACGTCTAAATAACTTCTCTAACTTATTGAGTGCAATACAGCAATTTTGAATCAAAGTACTACTGGAAATCACAATGAAATTCTCAGGCTAGAGATTTTTTAAATCAACATATTATTTTGTACTTTTAAATAATTCAGGTTAGGCATTTGTCTTTGGAATCAACCATTCATCTAATAGCAATGTATTGATATGTAATGAAACTATCTCAAACATGGAACTATCAGGAACTGTATGGCAGTTTCTACCTTTCAAAAGATTAATAACAAAAGTTCCCTACCCTGAGAGAAATCAGTCTTCAGCCAATACACATTCTTTTGAGAAATATCTATGTTTTGGTACTATTTTAGGTGCTTGGAACAGAGTAGTAGACAAGATTAAAAAAAAAAAAAAAAGCATGCTACCATTTTCATTGAGATTAACCAATAGTTGCAGTTAACAAACATGCCATAAAGTATGTAGTAAGTGTTTCAAGCACATATAGGTAAAAACCTGAAGCATGTACTGAAGGCATCCAGAAGGGAGACGATCAAAGAAGAGCTTCATCTTGATGGAAAAAATAGTAGAGGTCTAAAGAAAGGTTTATGAGGAAAGAACAAGGTATATTTGGGGAACTAAAATATATTTTGAATGGTTGTCACAGGGGTGAGTTGAGGACTTCACAAGATAGTATAGACCTGTAACGGCAGGCACATGTCGTATAACATTAAATTCTTGCTTTAAAAACCCTGGGCAGATGGTTTTAAAAAAATGTGAATAAATGACAAAGTAAAACTACATACTTTCATTCACTTCTTAAATTTCTGCTTCAATTAGAATAGAAAGGATCTCTGCCCTGCCCTTATATTCTGCCCCCAATACTGTTGCTTAAAAAACTCTTAACTCAGGCAAAATCTTCTCAAGGTGACCAGAATCTCAACTAATATTTGTCACCATGTTTTTCTTTCTAGAAATGTTCTATTTCCTATTACTTTAAATCCTGCCAAATTTTCAATATCCAGCTTAAATCCTAATTCTCCCTCAATTTTCTTATCTCAGCATTCAGAAATGAGCACCTGACAATTTTAACAGTTTTCTCATATCAGTTATCTTCACATGAGTAACATATATTACTTCCTCAATTAGATTATAAAGACCTTGAGTTTAGAGAGCAGTTTTACACTTTTTTTTTATTACCATAGTACCTACCAGAGTAACTTATAATCCATAAAACACAATTTTAAACTACTTTGTATGAATAAATAATTTTCTGGTTAAAATGAACAATTAAATATAGTAAAATTCAACAATATTGTGACTTCTGACATAACTCCACTCAAAGCCGACTCTCAGACATCTTCCACGTAGTTTCACAGACGGTATTCACCTCACTATGACACAAACAAGTGGCTTATATGACTGAATATTTGCTTGGGCTTTTTTTTTTTTTTTTTTTTTTTTTTTTTTAGTGTTATGCACTACTAATGAGGTGGGGTTGCTTGACTTTAATACTGGTGCCTTGTTTTTCATGAGTTATTATTTCACTATTTATTTTTATGTATTCTTTACTCTCACCAGTGTTAACAAACATAATAAACCCATGCAGCTTACATTTCATGGAGAGTGAGAGAAATTGTATTTTCTCAGGAAAATAACTCCAAATAGAGTCAGGGCAACAGTCTCACAATCAACAACCATCTTCTTACTGTTGTTCATCAAGTTTTAGCTCTTTTTCCTAAAAAGAAAAGTACTTTCCAATGCCAACAGTTACCCACCTCCCAGCAGATAGAGCCCACGCATCCCTATTTTAAATGATACTTATTGGAATTTTGTCCTGTTTTTCCTTTTATCTGAGGACTTCGTTGGCCACTGCCTATGTGCTTTCATAAAAAAGGATCCTTCCTCCTCCTCACTTTTCCTCTGTGATCTTCCAAGGCCAAATCTGACACAGAGAGCTGTCAGAGAAGAGGGGGAAAAAAAGGTTCTTTATTCCATTGTGTTTTTTTAATCTTTATCTTTACCGAAACTATTAAAAGGAAAGAAACTGTAAAGAATTGTTTTCTGCTCTCCTTGAGTTCTTTCTCATTACTTAAAGGTTTCCCTCTACATTTTTCCCTCTGGGACTGTGACCAGATTTCACAGAATATCCCAATTCAGACAATGTGTGGTTGGCAAACTAGAGATGGACTAGAAATGACACTGCTATTTCTAGTCCTGCTGGACTAGAAATGACACTGCTATTTTTCATTTTAGTTGAATATTAGGTGTTCTCAGAGAAATTATGAGGCTTGTAGGGCCAGGTAACTGATATTCAGATCTACAAAAAAGTTAATATAGGAAAGGTTTCCTAAATATACAGTTAAAGAAACTGATTATAGTTTGCCAGTAGCACTGCTGGAATTCAGAGTTTTTTATTAGTATGTTATGTAGATATTCGTATATGTCATATAACTCAAACTACAATAAGTGACCTGTAACTATGTCCATGTTTGAATGCTTCCTGAGTGATAGGCAACTGTGTTCTCACATTTTCTAAAATAACAACAACTTTTTTGTAATGCTAGTTCTCTGCTGAATTAATCTGCAAAGCTAGGAAGAAAATTCCTAAAATGATTTTTGACTGCCATGTTGTAAAGTTTGAAATGTTAAAATATTAATTAAGATGGAGGTTAAAATCCTGTATAGATTCATTTTCGCTAAATTTTGATGACTTATTTTCTTTATTATTATTACGTTTTTAGAGATAGGGTCTTACTATGTTGCCCAGGATGGAATTCATTTGCTATTCACAGGTGCCATTATTGCACATTGCAGGCTCAAACTCTTGGCCTTAAGGGGTTTTCTTGCCTCGGCCTCCTCAGTAGCTAGAACTGTAGGTGCGCAACACCACACCTTGCTTCAATATTTAAATTCTATCCCAATGCTGGTACTATAATGCATGTATTTTCATGCTCTCTATATTTTAATAAACGAAAAAAAGGAAATAAAAGGAAGTTAGTTGTATCCTAGGTATCTAGAAGACCATGATACTAATAATCTTAGTAATACATATTTGACCAGTTTATGGTAAAATTGAAAATAGGTTATCATTTGTTCTTGATTCAATTTACTAATGAATTAAAAAGGTGGTTTATCTGTGAAACAAGTTAGAAAGTAAATTACTATGCAAGGCTACTGACACTATAAAGGAATGAAGAGCATGCCATTGGTATGCACTACAGCTGGTGCTTATGTGTCATTTCCTTGTCAATGATTTTGATGCTATATACCTGATGGGCTTGGCTGAATCCTAGCATTTAATTGTAAACATAATTTGCCACCTTCATAGTGTGCCATCCCCAAAGTAGAACATCTGACAAATGTGCAAGCAGATTTTTACTGCAAATTTGTAACACCTCAGTGCCTGTCATTTAGAAATGCATCTGTACATCCAATATCTTATTATTACTTTCACTTTGAAAGAGTCTGTAAAAATTAATGTTGAGCATGGAAATGATTATATTGCAAAGAAAGTACTATATAGCATTTGACACCTAATGAAAATTTCTTATGCATATAAAGACACATTTTCAGAGATATTTTTCATTTAAACACTATTTCTATACTCTTATTCTGGTGGAATTCCATATAGTCGAACAGTTTTTAGTATATTTGATCAATTTTATGAAAATAAAAATGTTTCAGAAAGGTAATTATAATAAGAAAAAATCAACTATGACTCTCAGATTGAGGGTAAATCTAAAAAAATGAGTACATGATTATGTATGCAAATGTGTGCACTGGGTGCCAGAAACAGCTATGAACACATATAATTGATTTGTTAATAATCTAAGATCCAGATGAATTCTTACAACCAGATATGATAATCACCTATAGCAGGCATTGGCAAATTCTCTATAAAAATTGCAAATATTTTAGTCTTTGGAGACCATATGGTATTTGTTCCAACTCCTCAACTCTGCTAGTGTCAGAAAAAGTCAGTCATAGGCAGTACATAGACAAAGGGTAAGGCTGTGCTTTGATAAAACTTATTTGTCAGGATTTCAGACTGGATTTAGCCCTGGGTGATAGTTTGTCTGTTCATAATCTACAGACAAAAACCTAACATGTGTTATACTTAACAAACGGCTCAGGTCAACCATTTATTGAAAATTAATTGCCTAGTCCATTTTGCTATTTGAATTCATTGAGGCCTTTAATTTGAGAGTTATCATAAATCAAAATGTTTATATTTTGCTATGGTATTTGGGATATTAAAGGTTTATATTATACCCTGATATTTATAAAGCAAAATATACAAGAGAATATCTGGAGAGTCAAGGAACTGATAGTATTTGAATAGATTACTATATATATAAGCATATATATACACATATAAATACATATTCATACAAACATATATAGACACACAGGGATAATTTTTTGTAGCATTTTTGACCTCCACATTAAAAGGCCAACACTAACAGTGACTATTTTTACCATAAAATATATAGTATATATACTAAATGCATACATATATTATATAGGTTCTAGAATAATATTTATAAGTAAAATATTGACATATCAAAAAGAACTAGATGACTCCCTTCTAATGACTTGTAAAATACTTCAATTGTGTCTTTTCAATGACTAAATAAATATAACCAGAATAAACAAATTTTCTAGATACACATGCAAATATTTTATATATTTTAAATATTTGTGCCTCGTAGGCAATGCAGAATACTTTATTTTTTATCCTGTATTACTTAATATTGATTTATATCAGTAAATATTAAGTACGTGTTTTCTTTCCTCCATTCATTTTCTCCTACTCATTCATTCTTTTGTTGAGTCCCTTCCACTTATGTATACTTTATAAAAAATTATTTTCAAAGTAAAATAAAAGTAATACTTTTATCCATTTACCTATTTGGGAGGAAGAACTATTAGAATACTTTGTTACCAAATTAATATCCTATATTTGGTTTTTATAAAATTATATCCATTATAACATACACAGCATGATATATCCCTTTTCAAAACTGTTTTTCCCCAAACATTGCCTAACAGATATTCTTTCAATAATTAACTACTTCAAGTATTGATTTTGGTATAGATACAAAAATGCTTTCATTAGATCTTGGAGTGCATTGAGATTTGATTTACAAAAAGGAGCTAAGTCAATATTTTATGATATCCTAAAAAACAAAAGTTTAGGAAATCAGAGTATTATTTTGTTTTGTTTTGTTTGTTATAGAAAGATACATCTACAATGGACTGGGTTAAGGAATATGCTTGTGGGTATACATACTAAACATGGAAAATTCAAATAAAATACTAAAAATAGTTAATGTTTTAAATATTAAAAGTCATTGTTTTGTTGTAATTTGTAAAGCATTTTATTAAATTTTGTTTTTACTTCTGGATTCTAAAGTCAATTTTTACTAAATATATAAGGTTCTCATTTTTATCTGATTACTCAATGTTAAGCTTTTTTGTGTGTCTTTAGGCATAAAAGTGTATTAGTGCACAAATTAAGTATAAATATATAATCTATTATTATTTAAATAATTTGAAAACAAAATGATATGTACTTTAAAACTAAAATATAATCCAAAATTTCATATATGTATTATTCTAAATCTGAATGTTGAATTAAAGTCTGTATCTGGCTTTTAATATAGGAGATTCACATTTCTGTTTGACAATAATTTAGCTTTTCAAAATTTAATTATTTTACATCACTTCTGCCAAAAATCATGAATTTGAAACCAAATCAATCCAATCTTCCAACCACTGAAAATTAGACATAAAATAAGTTGTATTTTTTAAAAAGTTTTGGCTTTCAAAGAACATGGGAAACCATATATTTATACAATTGTAAAAATATACTATAAAATCAAAATTAAACCTGTAAGATAAAATGAGAAAATTAAAAATTATAATATTGTGTATGATATATGCTTATATTTATGCAGTCATATTATTAATCTTTCTATAATATTTAAATAAATGAAAAGTATAGAATTTTATACTGAACTAATAGTCTTATATTATCAGTAAATATTAATATTGAATTAGAATCATTCCATAAAGTTAAGGAATATTACATTTTTGTTGCTAATTCTGCAATTCAAAGAAAATACATTTTTAAAATATAAACAAATTAAATGATGAAAAATGCCTATAGTATGAATACGGTTCAGAACCAAATAATTATTCAAATTTCATCTGTATTCTAAATAGAATATCAGATGCAAGTCTATTTCTTGCCCTTTCTCTAAGTAATATTGGTCTTTGGACAAATATTAAAGGCCAGAAGAAGCAGCTAGAAAAATGAATGCTTTAATATGTGTTTTTCCTAGTCTATACTGCTGCATTGGAAACTTAATTTTAAACAATACACATTAGATTCCACAATGACAGTCTTACTCATCAGTCCACAATTCAAACCAATTGGGGAAAAAAAAAGACTCTATGGAACTTGTTCTGTTTAATGTCAAAAAGTAGATATATTATTGAAGGTCAAATTTGCTTTCTTGCATTTTTTATAACAGCATTTTCTCAGCTTTTCTTCCATCACTGCCGATAATTAGACAGGTGCTTTATTCCTGATTTTGAAGACCAAAAAAAAAAAAAAAAAATCTAAGTTCAACAACCAGCCTTCATTTATTCACTATTCATGCTGAGAATGATTTTTCATTGTATTTTGATAGAAAATCTTTACATGTATTAATATCTTTAAAACATGTAGCTTCATCTATCCCTTCACTCCCTTTCATTTCTTTCTTTCACTCAAAAGAAAATGGCGAACAATTAAACCGGTTGCTAAATTTGGTGCATCCAAACTTCACAAGTTGAGAGCATAATTATTTTAATAACTACTTTAAATGTAACATGGTGACAAGTTGACACTGAGGTTTGCGTCCTGGAATTTTATTTTCTAGCATTCTATTTTTACAGGACAGGAATAGTAATATGATTAGAGTGAATGTTATAATGTTTTATTTGCTTCTGATTTAGGTCTGATACACATATTTAGTACAGATTTTTTTTCGAAGTATTGAAGCTAAAGACTATGCTAAGTTGGGCAGGGGCTATCTGAAAAGAGCAGAGACAATATAAGACTAGTCATACTAATGTTTCCTCATCGGTGAAAATAAAATTCATAAAAATATAATTTCCTTCTTTTGATAACTCAATAGAATTTCATACAAACATGACAATGCAACTTCTGTTCTATTTAAATAAAGACTTTAATGTACTTAACATTTATCTTTTTAGTCACTAATAATTTTATAAACAAATTAATTTTTTCTTTTAGAAAAGATCTTTATCTGTTTTAGTAGAACTCAGTTTCAGTGAAATGTTAGACTGTAGCATGGTTTTTATTACTTTTGTAAAAATAAAAGTAACCCTTTAGCCTAAGAGTACACAAATTGTAGGGATGATATATGTCACATATTAATATACAATATGCATTACTTAATAAAGGTGACACTTTCTGGGAAATATGTCTGTATATTAAACAGTGTGACTGTATATTAAACAATATCTATAGTTATTACATTTATGTCTTGACAATTTGTCCTATTATTTTATCTGGCTTCAAAAAATATTTCTTGCTCATCATTCCTGATTGTGATGATCAACTAGTAGCACCTATCAAACCATAAATAATTGTATTCCCAAGAGAAATAAAAATAAGAAATCAGTTTTTTAAAATGTTGATGAAATGCTTATATCCAAATTAAATAAATCTACACATATTTATTTGACTAAAATTGTATGCATTCTAAAAAACATATTAAATTTCAATATTTCTATTATTGATCCCCAATAAAGAAAAATAAAGACACGAGGGAAAAGGACTATGAATGGATAAGAGTATGAAATTTCTGCCAGCAGAAGTTACAAGTGTTTTCCTTCCTGCAGTGCTCTAGAGAACTCACTGTTCTATTCTAAGTTGGTCAGAGGTTGCCTGCTTACTTATTCAATGCTATTTATTAATTGGCTTCTAAAGTCAGTAGTGATGGATACAAAAAATAATTTTTTTTCTGACTATAAATATCCTAGGGAACCAAAGTGGATGTTTCTTAACTCCTTTTGATATAAATTTATCTTCCATGTTTGTTTGGTTCAGAGATTATTAAACATTTTCAAAGTCCTAGTTCAGCTTCTTGATCCTCTACGGAATTGTAGATGATATGTGCAAATGCTAAGAATCCTCACTATTGATATAATAAGCTTCTCTCTCTCGGTTAGATTTATAATTTCTTATAACAGACTTACTTCCTGGATGTCTCAGAGAAGACAAAGTCCTTGGCTTAATAACTTACTAACCTAATATTTTTCTTTAATCCTTGCCTCACATTTTAATAAATGTCAAAATCTCAAACTCCTCAAATATTTGCACGTTTCCTTAGTTCAATTGCTAATGGCTTCTACTTTTTAAGTTTGAACTATCTATTCTGAAAAAGAGGTTAAAATCTTTTTGAAAGACTCTGTCTTTTTAAATTTAAAAACAATTCAAGCATTTTGACCAAAATAATAAAGTGACTGTATTTTTTCCCCCTGAGATCTCCTTACTTTTCCTTCGGTGATATTCTTGAGGGAGGCTCTGAAACATTTAGAAAGTAATTATGAGGGCTGGAATAGTCTGTTATTGCCAACTAAAGTACAGTAGGTGGTTTGAGATTGCGTTCAGTAACATTCATTTATCAAGCATATTCCAAAACTACATCTCTAGACATAAATACCTGACATTACCAATTAAGCATATACAGTACTAAGATATATCATTTGTAACATAAAAGACAGAAAGCACTGTTCAACTATTAGAAATATTAAGATATCTTAAGAACGTTATGACTACATAGATACAGATCTTTCATATCTAAAGTTTGCTTTCATTTCTACTGTTACCTGTTTTTCTTAAAAGCAGAAAAAAAATACAATCTATCCTGTTAAATCTGAGAAGGAGATTCTTAAGGAAAATTGTAATTCAAGGAACTTCAGCTTTTATTTTTCTTGTTTATTAGTATATCTAGATAAATGCTCTGAATAACTGTAAGGAAAATGTCCTCTAATTGTGGTCCCTGGATCAGTAGCATCAACCTTATGTGGGAACATGTTAGAAATAAAACCTCTGTGGCCTGTCCCACACCTACAAAATCAGGAAATCTGAGGGTATACATAGAAATATGATTTTAACAAGACCTCCAAGTGAGTCTTATATATTCCAGATCGGTCTGGAGTTAAAGAAGATAGATATAGCTATAGCTAATCCTAGCAAAGTGTACGGTTATATTTATAGGGTGATTTTCTTCTTCCTGTTGCTGTATAATGCACTTGATAAAACTCACTTGATGAAGCTTTTATTTCCCCATAGATTTTCTGAGTTGTATTTCCTGGATACATTAAACTACTCACCCTTCTTTTCTTTTTCAATTTTTGTAAATTTCCTACCACACATTTTCATAAAATTCTGCAACACTTGTCTTTTGGTTTCTAATTTTATAGCTCTTTAATTTCTCTGCATTATCTAGTTTCTGCTCCATTCTATTTCTACATCAAGACTTTTCAAACTATAACGTGCATATGAAACAACTTAAGATCTTGTTAAAATGCATATTTAATTCAATTACATGAGTGTGGGACCTGAGATTCTGCATTTCTAAAATGTTTCTGGATGATGTTCATGTTGCTTATGCAGAGACCAGACTTTGAGTAGCAGCATAATTATTTCAGATACATCCAGACACAACTGCCAAATGCTTAAACAATGATGCCAAATATACTGTCTCTGGTTGGTTTAATAGTGGCCTTTCCAAAAGACATGTCTATCCAGGACCTCTGAATGTCACCTTGTTTGGCAAAAAAGTCTTCGTGCATGCAATGAGGTTAAAGATCACAAATCAAGGTCATCTGGGATTACCTGAGTTAATTCTAAATACAATCATCAAATGTCCTTATAAGAGACAGAAGAGGCCGGGCGTGGTGGCTCACGCCTGTAATCCCAGCACTTTGGGAGGCTGAGGTGGGGGGATCACGAGGTCAGGAGTTCGAGACCAGCCTGACCAACATGGTGAAACTCCATCTCTACTAAAAATACAAAACAAATTAGCCAGGCATGGTGGTGTGCACCTCTATTCCCAGATACTCAAGAGGCTGAGGCAGGGGAATCGCTTGAACCCAGGTGGCGGAGGTTGCAGTGAGCCGAGATCACACCACTACACTCCAGCCTGGGTGACAGAGTGAGACTCCATCCCCCTTCCAAAAAAAAGGTAGACAGAAGAGAAGAGGATATAAATACAAAGGAGAAAGCCAAGTGAAGACAGATACAGAAGTCTGAGTAACTCAGCTCCAAACCAAAGAACACCTGGGGCCATCAAAAGCTAGAAGAGGTAAGAAAATATTCTTCCCTAGACCTTTATTGAAGTATGAGGAATTAAATTTCAATTGTTTTAAACACTTAAGATTTTAGTATTTTTAAATTGTAGTGCTGGGAAATTAATACAATGTTACATGCCCACAATCTGTAAATAAATGTTTCTTTCTTATGTAGGTGTTGTTCAGCAGAATTCAAATTTTCAACAAGAAGGTATCTAGCACATATGATAATTCAAATATAGTTCTGGACAGTGTTTGGAGATGCTTAGATACATATAAAACCCTTTGCTCATGTAGTTCAAACAGAGAGGAAAAAGAAACACAATAAAACGATAAAAAAATGTTAGAAAAAAATAAATGCTATGTGAATATAAAGCAAGGCAACGGGTATCAAAAGTATAACAAAGAATGATGGATGCTGCAATTATAAATATGGCAGTCAGGGTGGGCGTCAATGAGAATATGACATTTGAAGAAGACTAGAATATGACTTGAAAGAGATGAGGAAGTTGTTCATGCAGTTAACTTCTGAAGAGCACTTTAGGTAGAGGAAACAGACACTGCAAAGGCTGAAGGGGAAGTACCTGATATGCTCAAGAAACAATAACGTGCCAATGTGACTCTAATAGGGTGATAGTAATAATGAAACTAGTTATAACAGCAAATATTAATAGCTAATATTTATTTAGGGCTTACTTTACTATATTTCAGATAACTCATTTGGGTTACTTTAATACATTTTTTATAACCTTACTAGTCAGTGACTTGTACTCATTTTACAGATTGGAAGGTTGAACCTTAAGAAGTAAAATCACTTTCCTAAGGCTAGATATCTAGCTCATGCAGAAGTCATGATTTACATCTGAAGTCTGAGTACAGAGTTAATCCTTTTGATCAGGACACAGTAATGACTCCTAATTGGGTGATATTAAGAAATGTAATTTATTTGGAAGATTAATGGCAAGTATTTAAAAATAATTAAAACTGTATGAGCAGGGAATTCTTATTTTAGCTTTCTCATATAGAGTTTGGAAGATACTGTTCCAGAAGTAAAAAAAGCTGAACAAACTAAATTCAACTACTTTCCTTGCACTCATCAGAGAATTGAAGTTGTAGGGCAAACTCACCCCAAAATCTGGAGAAAGAAGTGATCTCAGAGAGCCACAGTCAAAATCTGGTTACTTGGATCAACTGCCACTAGACACATAAACTGTTATGAACACTTAAATGGTAATTTTGATAAATTTGTTGTGTCTGAATGTGAGTTGGCACATGAATGAGAAACTTCTGAAGGCCACAGTCTTAATAGTTTCTATACATTTGTGGATTTTACCTTAAAGGACACAAACATATTCTCCAGAAAGGGCCCAGAAAACTCTGAAGTGCTTTTAAACTCTGAAGGGCATTCTACATAACAAAGGTTTACTTTCCAGCGGAAAAGACTTGAGCAGAGCCTAACTTTACTTGGGTAGACAGCCTTTGCCCAATTCCAGCCCTCTGTAACTTTCATGTCTCTCCTAAGTGAGAAGGGCGGGAGAAGGTGAAGCAAAACTTGTGAAATTCACATACTAGGGACAAGAGTCAATACAAGACTAAGATTTAATCACAGGATTTGGAAGGTACCCTTTCTTCAGCACCTTACTACCATGACAACAAGTCTCTTGAATAATAAAAGTGGATTACAGCTTAAAGAGCTACAATATTCAGCCTCTACCTAATGAGTGGTTGTCAAGCAAGCCCCCAGACAACAGGGTGCTAGAAAAATGAAGACATTTGAAGCCTCTGACACCTACAGCTACAGCAAATATTAAACACAGCCCAACTCCTACTAAGATTAACATAAAACCTCACACTAAAAGCCTATTTCCCCATTTCCATCACTGCTAATATGATGCCCAGATTTCAGTAAGAAATTACAATGCAGACAAAAAGGCAAGAAAATCTACACTCTGAAGAGACAAAGCAAGCATAAGAAGTATACTATTATTTATGCTATACAGATTTTGGAATTACAAAATAAAGAATTTAAAATAGCTATTACGTTGTTAATGTAATCAAAGAGGAAAAAAACCATGCAAAGCAGATGGTTTATGTAAGCAGTAACGTAGAAACTCTAAGAATCAAAAGGAAATGCATGAAGTCAAGAATAGTGTTACAGAAATGAAGAATGTCTTTGGAGAGATCATCGATAGATCAGAAATATCCCAGGAAAGAATCAGTGTGTTTGAAGATATGTTAATAGACACTTACCAAATGAAATTGCAAAAAGAAAAAGAATCACAAAAATAGAACAGAACATTGAAAAATTGTGAGACTATTTTAAACGGTGTTAACTTATGTTTAATTGGAAATTCAGACAGAGAATAAAGAAAGAAAAGAACAGAAGAAATACTACAAGTAATTATGGCCAAGAATTTTCCAAAATTTTGACAGATATCAAATCTCAGATACAGAAATTCAGAGAACACCAAGCAGGATAAATAGCAAAACTTCTACACTTAAGCATTTATTATATTCAAGCTGAAGAAATATAAAAATACAAAAAGCCAAAAGATGAAACACAATACCGATTAAAGAACAAGAATAAGAATTGTAGACAGTTGTCAACAGAAATAAGGCATTAAAGAAGAGTGAAGTGAAATATTTAAAGTGTTGAAACAAACAAACAGCATACTAGAGTACTATGTCAGGCAAACTTACCCTTCAAAAGAGAAGGAGAAACAAACATTCTCAACAATAGAAAAACTGATGAAAGTCATCACCAATAGACTTGTACTGCAGGAAATATTAAAGAATTATTCAAGGAGAATAAAAATGACAATGACACAGTTCAGAAACTCAGATCCTCATTTAAAAAATGCACCTAATAAAGAATAAATATAAATAATATATTTTCTTTTTCTTATTCTTAATTGATAACTGACTGATTAAAGTAATAAATTGACTATATATTGGGTGGTTATATAGCTTATAAATAAATAAAATGAATTCTAGCAATATTACAAGTGATAGGAGTGAAAAATTAGGTATGCTTTTTTATGAAGTATCAACACTAAATGTGAAGAGTATGGTATTATTGGATGAGGGTCTTAGACTAGTTAAAAATTTAGAATGCAAACTCTAAAAATAAAAAATTATACAATATTTTCAACCTAAAACAAAAGTTAACTAGAAATTAAGAGATAGCTAGAAAATCTACAAGCATTTGGAGATTTAAAAAAAAAAACTTCTAAGTAACATAGAGGTCAAAGAAAAGGTATTGAGATATTTTAAAAATATTTTGAAATAAAAATGAAAATACAACTTAATATGGGAGATATGACTAAAGCAGTTCTTTGAGTAAATATATAGAATTGAATGCATATATTAGAAAAATAAATAAAATCAATCTAAGCTTCAACAATTAATTAAAAAGAACAATTTAACCCTAAATAAGGCAGAAGAAAAGCAATAATAATACTTAAAAAATACTTCAATGAGAATTTCAGCAAGACTTCCTGAAAGAAGGAAACAATAGAAAAAATAAGAACATGAAAATCTAGTTTTATGAAGAGCAAGAAAATTCATGAATATAACTCAGTTAAACCAAAAAAAAAAAAAAAACACAAAAGACACAAGTTACACAAAAGACACAAGTTACATAATGAGAAGTGGATGAAAGGTCATCATTACTAATCACATCACTTTTAACAAGATAATAAGTGAATATTATGAATATTTCTATGCCCATATCTGATAACTTAGATACAATAATACCTTGAAAAACACAAACTACCAAAACTCACTCAAAAGAAAAAAAATAGATCATATACATAATAATTAATAATCTTCACCAAAAAAAAGCATCAGGACCATGTGGATTTCACTTGCAAATTCTCCCCACACTTAAGGCAATTGACGGTAATCATAATCTCTTCCAAAAAGTGGAAACATAGAAAACAATTGCTGGCTAACTGCAGTGACTCACGCCTGTAATCTCAGCACTTTGGGAGGCTGAGGCAGGCAGATGGCTTGATCTGAGGAGTTTGAGACCTTATCTCTATACACACAAAAAAGGAAAAAAAAAATTAAGAATCTTAGCCAGGCATAATGATGTGTGCCTGTGGTTCCAGCTACTTGGGAGGTTGAAGTGAAAGGATCATCTGAGTCCAGGGAGGTGGAGGTTACAGTGAGCTGTGATTGCACTACTTCACTGCAGCTTGGGCAACAAGAGTAAAACTTTATTTCAAAAAAAAAGAAGAAGAAGAAGAAGAAGGAGAAGGAGAAGGAGAAGGAGAAGGAGAAGGAGAAGGAGAAGGAGAAGGAGAAGGAGGAGGAGGAGGAGGAGGAGAAGGAGAAGGAGAAGGAGAAGAAGAAACTTGCTAATGCTTTCCTAACCATCATTACTCTAATGCCAAATCCAGATTACAATATGATAAGGAAGGAAAACTGTAGCTCAATATATTTCATGTATATAATGCAAAAAAATCTTCAAACATAGAATACAATATATAAAATAATGCAATACACCATGACGAAGTGAGGGCTTATGCGAGCATGCAAGGCTAGTTTGACATTAAAACAATCAATCTGCGCATCAGGAATCATCATGGTAGATGAGAGGCAGAACTAGATGACAGCTCTGACTGGGACAGACAGCAGCAAGTGGAGGCTGGCATCATGAATTTTAGCTCCATATTGATGCAAGAACAAACCAGCAATCTCGAAAGGACCCACAGACCCTCTAGAGTGCTCCTCCAGGACCTGGGAGACACACCAAATACTGTGCTGGTATCCGTGGCTGAGAGACCCATAGACGGTTCGTATCACAGGACTCTGTGCAGACAGCTCCCAGTACCAGATAGACTTGCTGAGTGGCTAGACCCAGAACAGAGACAACAATCACTGCAACTTGGTTCACAAGAAGCCATATACATAGGAAAAGGAGGAGACTACAACATCAAGGGAACATCCTGTGGGACAAAAGGATCTGAACTACAGCCTTCAACCCTAGACCTTCCATTTGACACAGCCTACTCAAATGAGAAGGCACCAAAAAGCCAACTCTGGAAATATGACAAAACAAGGATTTTTAACACCCTCCAAAAATCACAGTAGTTCACCAGCAATGGATCCAAACCAAGAAAAAATCCCTGATTTATCTGAAAAAAAATTCAGGGGGTTAGTTATTTAGCTAATCAGGAAGGAACCAGAGAAAGGTGAAGCCCAATGCAAGGAAAACCAAAATATGATACAAGAAGTGAAGGGAGAAACATTCAAGGAAATAGCATAAAGAAAAAACAATCAAAATTTCGGGAAACATTGGACACACTTATAGAAATGCGAACCGCTCTGGAAAGTCTCAGCAGTAGAATTGAACAAGTAAAGAAAGATATTCAGAGCTCAAAGGCAAGTATTCAAATCAACCTAATCCAACAAAGATAAAGAAAAAAATAAGAAAATATGAACAAAGCCTCCAAGAAGTTTGGGATTATGTTAAATGACCAAACTTACGAGTAATTGGTGTTCCTGAAAAAGAAGAAAAATCTAAAAGTTTGGAAAACATATTTGGGGGAATCATCGAGGAAAATATCCCTGGCCTTGCTAGAGACCTAGATATCAAAAAAAAAAAAAAAAAAAAAAAAAAAAAAAAAAAAAAAAAAAGCACAGAGAACAACTGGGAGATTTGCTGCAAAAAATATCATCACCTAGGCACATTGTTATCAGGTTATCTAAAGTTAAGATGAAGGAAAGAATCTTAAGAGCTGTCAGACAAAAGAACCAGGTAACCTATAAAGGAAAAACTATCTGATTAAAAGCAGATTTCTCAGCAGAAACTCTACAAGCTAGAAGGGATTGGGGCCCTATCTTCACACACACACACATATATATATATCAGCCATGAATTTTGTATACACTGAAACTAAGCATTATATATGAAAGAAAGATACAGTCTTTTTTAGACAAACAAATACTGAGATAAGTCACCACTACCAAGCCACAAATGTAAGAACTGCTAAAAGAGGTTCTAAATCTTTAAACAAATCCTGGAAGCACATCAAAACAGAAACTCTTTAAAGCATAAATCACAGAGGACTTATAAAACAAAAATATAAGTAAAAAAGCAAAAACAACAAACAAAAAAATCCAAGGCACACAGGAAACAAATAGCATGATGAATGCAACAGTACCTCACATCTCAATACTAACATTGAATGTAACAGGCAACAAATAGCATGGTGAATGGAATGTACCTTACATTTCAATACTAATGTTAAATATAAATGGTCTAAATTCTCCACTTAAAATATGCAGAACTGCAGAATGGATAAGAACTCACAAACCAACTATCTGCTGCCTTCAGGAGACTCACCTAACACACAAAGACTCATATAAACTTAAAGTAAAGGGAAGAAAAAAGGCATTTCATGCAAATGGACAACAAAAGCAAGCAGGGTTAGCTATTCTTTATATCAGACAAAACAAACTTTAAAGCAACAGTGGTTAGAAAAGACAAAGAGGAACAATATATAATGGTAAAAGGCCTTCTCCAACAGGAAAATAACACAATCTTAAACATATATGCACCTAACTCTGGAGCTCCCAAATTTATAAAACAATTACTAATAGACTTAAGAAATGAGATAGACAGAAACACAATAATAGTGAGGGACTTCAATACTCCACTGATGGCACTAGGCAGGTCATGAAGACAAAAAGTCAACAAAGAAAGAATTGATTTAAACTATACCTTGGAATAAATGAACTCATCAGATATATACAGAACATTTCATCTGACAACCGCAGAATACACATTCTATTCAACAGTGCATGAAACTTTCTTCAAGATAGACCATATGATGGGCCATAAAACAAGCCTCAATAAATTAAAGAAAGTTGAAATTATATCAAGCATTCTTCATACCACAGTGGAATAAAACTGGAAATAAACCCCTCAAAAAATATTCAAAGCCATGCAAATACATAGAAATTAAATAACCCGCTCCTGAAAAAGCATGGGGTCAAAAACAAAATCAAGATAGAAATTAAAGAATTCTTCAAATTGAATGACAGTAATGACACAACCTCCCCCAACCTCTGGGATACAGCAAAGACGATGCTAAGGGAAAAGTTCGTAGCCCTAAATGCCTACATCAAAAAGACTGAAAGAGCACAAACTGGCATTCTAAGGACACACCTCAAGGAACTAGAGAAACAAGAAGAAACCAAACTCAAACCTAGCAGAAGGAAGGAAATAACCAAGATCAGAGCAGAAATAAATGAAATTGAAATAACAACAAAAAAAGTTACAAAAGATAAATGAAACAAAATTTGGTTCTTTGACACTACTGAAATAAAAAGATCATTCAAGGCCATTATGAACACTTTTATGCACATAAACTAGAAGAGATGGATAAATTCCCGGAAAAATACAGCCTTCCTAGCTTAAATAAGGAAGAATTGGATAACCTGAACAGACCAATAACAAGCAACAAGATCAAAATGGTAATTTAAAAATTACCACCACCAACAACAAAATTCCAGGACCAGACAGATTCACAGCAGAATCCTACCAGCCATTCAAAGAAGAAGTGGTACTAATCCTGTTGACACCATTCCACAAGACAGAGAAAGAAGGAATCCTCCCTAAATCATTCTATGAAGCCAGTATTATCCTAATTCCAAAACCAGGAAAGGACAAACCAAAAAAGAAAACCCACAGACCAATAGCCTTGATGAACACAGATGCTAAAATCGTTAACACAATACTAGCTAACTGAATCCAACAACATATCAAAAAGATAATCCAACATGATCAAGTGGATTTCATACCAGAGATGCAGGGATGGTATAACATATGCGAGTCAATAAATGTGATACACCATATAAACAGAATTAAAAATAAATCACATTATCATCTCAATAGATGCAATAAAAGGCATTTGACATGGCAATTTTTGAATAACCATTTGAATCTCTCTGATTGCTATTGGTCTGCTCAGGACATCTAATTATTCCTGATTTAAGCTAAGAGGATTGTGTCTTTCCAGAAATTTATCCATATCTTCCAGGTTTTCTAGTTTGTGCACATAAAGGTATTCATAGTAGCCTTGAATAGTCTTTTATTTCAGCAGTGTCAGTTATAATATATCCTGTTTCATTTCTTAGTGAGGTTATTTGGATTTTCTCTCTTCTTTTCTTGGTTAAACTTGCTAAAAATCTATCAATTTTATTTATCTTTTCAAAGAACCATCTTTTTGTTTCATTTATCTTTTGTATCATTTTTTTGTTTCAGTTTCATTTATTTCTGCTCTGATCCTGGTTATTTCCTTTCTCCTGCTGGGTTTGGGTTTGATTTGTTCTTATTTCTCTAGTTCCTTGAGGTGTGACCTTAGAATGTCTGTTTGTACTCTTTGAGACTTTTTGATGTAAGCATTTAGGGGTATCAACTTTCCTCTTAGCACCACCTTTGTTGTACTGCAAAAGTTTTGCTAGGTTGTTTCACTATTGCCATTCAGTTCAAATAATTTTTTAATTTCCACCTTGATTTTGTTTTTGACCCAGTTCTTATTGAGGAGCAGATTATTTAATTTCCACATATTTGCATGGTTTTGAATGTTTGTTTTGGAGTTGATTTCCAGTTTTATTCCACTGTGGTCTGGGAAAGTGCTTGATATAATTTCAAATTTCTTTAATTTATTGAGGCTCATTTTGTGGCCTAAAATATGGTCTATCCTGGAGAAAGTTCCATGCGCTGTTGAAGAGAATGTATATTCTGCAGTTGTTGGATAGGATGTTCTGTAAATAGCTGTAAATCCATTTGTTCCATGGTATAGTTTAAATCCATTGTCTCTTGGTTGACTTTCTGTCTTGATGACCTGCCTAGGGCTGTCAGTGGAGTACTGAAGTCCCCCACTATTATTGTGTTGCTGTCTATCTCACTTCTCAGGTCTATTAGCAATTGTTTTATAAATTTGGGAACTCCAGTGTTAGGTGCATATATGTTTAGGATTGTGATATTTCCCTGTTAGACAAGGCCTGTTTGCTTTTGTTGTCTATTTGCATGGAATTTCTTTTTCCACCCTTTACCTTAAGTTTATATGCATCCTTAAGTGTTAGATGAGTCTCAAAGGCAGCAGATAGTTGGTTGGTAAATTCTTGTCTATTCTGCAATTTTGTATCTTTTATGCAGAGTATTTAGGCCACTTACATTCAACATTAGTATTGAAATGTGAGGTACCATTCCATTCTTCATGATATTTGTTGCCTGTATACCTTGTTTTTTGTCTTTCTTTAAATTGCATTTTTGTTCTATAGGTCCTGTGAGATTTAAAGCAAAAGGAACAGTGAGTAGAGTAAACAGACAACTAACAGAGTGGGAGAAATCTTCAAAATCTACACATCTGACAAAGGACTAGTATCCAGAATCTACAATGAACTCAAACAAATTAGCAAGAAGAAAGAGAAACAATCCCATCAAAAAGTGGGTTAAGGACATGAATAGACAATTCTCAAAACAAGATATACAAATGGCCAGCACATGTACGAAAAAATGCTCAACATCACTAGTGATCAGGGAAATGCAAATCAAAATCACAATGCAATATCACCTTACTCCAGTAAGTATGGCCATAATAAAAAAAAAATAAAATTAGATGTTGGTGTGGATGTGGTAAAAAGGGAACACTTCTACACTGCTGGTGGGAATAGAAACTAGTACAACTGCTATAGAAAACAGTGTGGAGATTCCTTAAAGAACTAAAAATAGAACTGCCATTTGACACAGGAATCCCACTAACTGGGTATCTACCCAGAGGAAAAGTAGTCATTATTAAAAAAAAAAAAAAATACTTGCACACACATTTATAGCAGCACAATTCACAATAGCAAATATGTGGAACCAGCCCAAATGCCCATCAATCAATGAGTGGATAAACAAACTGTGGTGTACATATATGATGGAATACTACTCAGCCATAGAAAGGAATGAATCAACGGCATTTGCAGCCAACTGGATGAGAATGGAAACCATTATTCTAAGTAAAGTAACACAGGAATGGAAAACCAAACATTGTCTGTTCTCGCTCATAAGTAGGAGCTCAGCTATGAGGATGAAAAGGCAGAAGAATGACAGAAGGGATTTTGGAGAGTCGGAGAGAAAGGGTGGGAAGGTGGTGAGGAAGAAAAGACTACAAATTGGGTGTAGTGTATAATGCTCGGGTTATGAGTGTACCAAAATCTTATAAATTTCCACATAAAGAACTTACTCATGTAACCAAACACCACTTGTTCCCCAATAACCTATGGAAATTTAAAAAATATATAGACATATAAGTGGCCAACAGTCATATGACAAATTGCTCAACATCACTAATCCTCAGATAAATGAAAATCAAAACCACAATGAGAAACTATCTCACACCAGTCAGAGTGGCTATCATTAAGTAGACAAAACAACAGATGCTGGAGAGGTTGCAGAGGAAAGGGAACACATATACACTGTGGGTGGAAATGTAAATTAAGCCAATCACTGTGGAAAGCACTTTGGAGGTTTCTCAAAGAACTTAAAACAGAGATTCTGTTTGACTCAGCAATCTCATTTCTGGGTAGATACCCAAAGGAAAATACATCATTCTACCAAAAAGACACATGTACTCATATGCTCATTGCTGTACTATTCACAATAGCAAAGACATGGAATCAACTCAGGTGCCCAACAATGGTAGGTTGGATAAGGAAAACATAGTACATATACACCATGGAATATTATGCAGCCACAAAAAAAAAGAATGATATCATGTTCTTTACAGCACCATAGATGGAGCTGGAAGCCATAATCCTAAGAAATTAATGCAGAAACAGAAAACCAAATACTACATGTTCTCACTTTGATACATGGGATCAACAACAAGCACACATGTACATAAATTGGGGAACAATAGACACTGTGGACTGGTAGGGGGTGGCAGGAAGGAGTGGGGGCTGGGTTAAAAACTACCTATTGGGTACTATGTTCACTACCTGGGTGATGGGATCCATACTACAAACCTCAGCATCATGTAATATTCCCATGTAATAAACCTGAACATGGACCTCCTGTATGTAAAATAAAAGTTGAAATTATAAACAAAACAAAACAAAAACTCCTAGAAGATAACATAGGAGAAAATCTAGATGATCATGGGCAAGTTGATGGCTTTAGATCCAGTAAAGAAATAATTGATAAACTGAACTTCAGTGAAATTAAATTTCTGTTCTGTGAAAAACATTGTCAACAGAATGAGAGGTTAAACCATAGACTAGGAGCAAACATTTGCAAAGGATATACCAGATAAAGACATTCAAGAGAATATATTCAAGATATAAAAAGAACTTTTAGAACTCGATGAAAAAATGATCAAACTAATGAAGAAATGGGCAAAAGATCTGAACAGGCACCTGACAAAAGAAGATACACAGATGGCAAACAAGGATCTGAAAAGATATTCAACATCATATGTCTTTAGGGAATTATAAACTAAAAAAATATACTGCTACACATCTATTAGAATGGCAAAAGTCCAAAACACTGACAACACCAAATTCTTACAACGATCTGGGGCGTCAGGAAATCTCATTCATTGCTGATGAAAATGAAAAATGGTACCGCCATGATTGAAGAAACAGTTCAGTCGTTTCTTAGAAAACTAAACATACTCTTACCATATGATCCAGCAATTGCATTCCTGGGTATCCACTCAAATGAATCAAAAGCTTAAGCCCATACAAAAGCTTGCATCCAAAGTTTATAGTGACTTTATTCATAATTGCCAAAACTTGGAAGTATATCCTTTAGTAGGTGAATAAATAAATAAACTGTGGTACATTTAGTTAATGGAATGTTAATGAGCGCTAAGAGGAAATGAGTTATCAAGCCATTAAAAGACATGTAGGAACCTAAAATACATATTATTTAATGAAAGAAGCCAATCTGAAAAGGGTACATATTGTATGATTCCAACTATATAGCATTCTGAAAAAAGCAAAATCATGAAGATAAGTAAAATATCAGTGGCTGCAGGGTTTGAGGTAAGAGATGATTTTTTAGGGCAGTTAAACTATGTGATACTATTATAGTGGATGCATCATTGATATATTTGTCAAAACTCATAGAATATGAAACACCAAGAGTGAAATCTAATATAGATTATGGAGTTTGGTTTATAATGATGTGTTAGCGTAGGTTCATTGATTGTAATAAATGTTACACTCTGGTTTGGAATGTTGATAGTGTGTGTGTGTTGGGGGTGAGGCTGGGGGAAGTAGGGGATATATGGAGACTCTGTACTTTCAATTTTGCTGTGAACCTAAAACTGCTCTAAAAATAAACTCTGTTAAAACAGACAAACAAAAATAGAGGGACAAGAGATTGGGAGCTTATTATTAGCCTCTTTTAAGAAAAAATACTAGCCAAGAAACTTATATCCTGCCAAACTAAACTTCATAAATGAAGGAGAAATAAAATCTTTCCCAAACAAGCATTCACTAAGAGTTGTCACCACTACACTGATCCTACAGTCAAAGGATTTTCAAATACGGAAATGAAAGAATGATACTCACCAACAACAAAGGAAATAGAAATACAAAGCTCACAGATCCTGTAAAGCGACAATCAAAACTTCGGAACAACTAGCCAACAACACTACATCAGCAACAAAATCTCACATAGCAATTTTAACCTTGATGCAAAGAGCCTAAATTCCCAACTAAAAAGACACAGAGTGGCAAATTGTATATATATACAAAAAAAAAGATAACCATCTCTTGTCCACTAGAGACCCACCTATTGGCTAAAGATACATTCAGACTCAAAGTAAAACAGTAGAGAAAGATATATCATGCAAACAGAAAACAAAAGTGAGTAGCAGTAGCCATTCTTATATCAGATAAAAAAGACTTTATATCAACAACACTGAGAAAGAGACAAAGAAGGGTATTATATAACGATAAAGGTTTGAGGCCGGGCACAGCGGCTCATGCCTGTAATCCCAGCACTTTGGGAGACCGACGCGGGCGGATCACGAGGTCAGGAGATCGAGACCTTCCTGGCTAACACGGTGAAACCTCGTCTCTACTAAAAATACAAAAAAATTAGCCGAGCGAGGTGGCGGGCGCCTGTAGTCCCAGCTGCTCCGGAGGCTGAGGCAGGAGAATGGCGTGAACCCGGGAAGCGGAGCTTGCAGTGAGCTGAGATCGTGCCACTGCACTCCAGCCTGGGTGACACAGCGAGGCTCCGTCTCAAAAAAATATAAATAAATAAATAAATAAATAAATAAATAATAATAATGAACGGTTGAATATAACAAGAAAATATAGCTGTCTTAAATATATATGCACCCACCACTGCAGAACCTGGATCCATTAAACAAATACTGTTGGATCTAAGAAAACAGACTGATAGTAATAAAACAATACTGGGGAACCTCAACACCCCGCTGACATCAATAGAGACACTGAGGCAGAAAATCACCAAAATACTCTGGACTTAAACTAGATATAGACCAAATGGACCTAATAGACATCTACAGAACATAATACTCAAACAATTGCAGAATATACATTCTTCTCATATTTGCAAAAAACATTCTCCAAAATCGACCATATGATTGGCCGTAAGGCAAGTCTCAAAAAAAAAAAAAAAAAAAAAAAAAGAAATTGTACCAAGTATTTTCTCAGAGCACAGTGGAATAAAGTTAAAAATCAATACCAAGGGGAACTCTCAAATCTACACAAGTACATGGAAAATAAACATGTTGCTTCTTAACAACTTTGGAGTAAATAAAGGCAGAAATAAAAAAAAAATTTTTAAAGAAAATAGAGATACAACATATCAAAACCTTTGGGATGCAGCAAAAGCAGTGAGAAAGGAAAGTTTATAGCATTAAATGTCTATGTCAAAAAGATAGAAAAATCTCAAATTAACAACCTAACATTGTAACTCAAGGAACTAGAAAAACAAAGGAAAACCAACCCCAAAGCTAGCAGAAGAAAAGAAATAAAAAAGATCACTGCAGAAATGAATGAAACTGAGATTAACTAAAGATACAAAGAATCAATGAAACTAAAAGCTGGTTTCATGAAAGGATAAACAAAAATCACAGACTACTAGCTATACTATTATAAGAGAAGATTCAAATAACTATAATCAGAAATAATAAAGGTAACATCATAACTGTTACCAGAGAAATACAAAAGATTATCAGAAATTACTATGAACACTTCTGGGCACACAAACTAGAAAACATAGAGGAAATGAATAAATTCACGGAAACATACAATCTCTTGAGGTTGAATCAGAAACAAATAGAAACATTGAGCAGATCAACAGCAAGTAATGAAATTGAATGAGTCATAAAAATCGTAACAACAACAACAACAACAACAAAGCCTAGGACCAGAAAGATTCACATCCAAAGTTTACTAGACACACAAAGAAGAGCTGGTATCAATCTTACTGAAACTATTCCAAAAAATCAAGGAGAAAACATCTTTCTTTAACTTATTCTACGAATTAAGTTTCATCCTTACACAAAAATCAGGCAAAAACACAACCAAGAGAGAAAACTACAAACCAGTATCACTGATGAACTATCATAGGTGCAAAACTCAACAAAATGCTAGCAAACCAATTCCAAAAGGACGTCAAGAAATAATTAACCATGATCAAGTGGGCTTATTCCAGGAATGCAAAGATGTTTCAACATTCGCAAAACAATAATCACGATCCACCAAATTAACAGAACTAAGTACAGAAACCGTGTGATCAGCTCAGTTGATACACAAAAACCATTCGATAACATCCACCATCACTTCATGCTAAAAACCTTCAACAAACTAGGACATAAATAGAATATATTTCAAAATAATAAGAACCATCTCTATGAGAAACCCACAGCCAATGTCATGCTGAATGAGGAAAAGATGAAAATATTTCTCCCAGGAACTGAGACAAAACAAGAAGGTTCTCACCACTCATACTCAACATAGTAAGAGAAGTCGTAGCCAGAACAATCAGATAGAAGAAAACATTAAATGCATCCAAATTGGAAAATAGGAAGTGAAATTATCTCTGTTCACTGATTACATAATCTTATACTAGAAAATTCTAAAGACTACTCTAAAGACTCCTACACCTGATTATTATTATTTATTTTATTATTATTATTATTATTTGAGACGGAATCTTGCGCTGTCGCCCAGGCTGGAGTGCAGTGGCGCGATCTCGGCTCATTGCAAGCTCCACCTCCCGGCTTCACGCCTTTCTCCTGCCTCAGTCTCCCAAGTATCTGGGACTACGGGTGCCTGTCACCACACCTGGCTAATTATGTTTTGTATTTTTTTAGTAGAGACGGGGTTTCATCGTGTTAGCCAGGATGGTCTCCATCTCCTGACCTCATGATCCACCCGCCTCGGCCTCCTAAGGTGCTGGGATTATAGGCGTGAGCCACCACGCCGACCCTACACCTGATTATTGACTTCAGTAAAGTAACACAATACAAAATCAGTGTACAAATATTAACAGCATTTGTATACACCAATAACATTCATGCTGACAACCAAATCAAGAACTCAATCCCATTTACAATAATTACACAAAGAATAAAATACTAATGAATATATTTAACCAAGGAGGTGAACAGTATCTACAAGAACTACAAAACACTGATGAAAGAAACTGTAGACAACACCAACAAATGGAAAATCATATCATGTTCATGGATTTAAATAATCAGTATTGTTCAAATTACCATTCTACCCAAAGTAATCTAGATTCAACACAATTTTTATCAAATTGTGAGCCTCATGTTTTTACAGAGTTGAAAAAAAAATCCTAAAGTTCATATAAAACTGAAAAGAAGCCAGACTAGCCACAGCATTCCAAAGGAAAAAGAACAAATCTGGAGGTATCACATTGCTTAACTTCAATTATACTATAAGGCTATAGTAACAAAAACAGCATGGTACTGGTACAAAAATAGACACATAGATCATTGGAACAAAATAGATAACCCAGAAATAAAACCACATACCTAAAACAAACTGATCTTTGATAAGTTTGACAAAAATAAAAAATGGGAAATGACACCATATTCAATAAATGGTGTTGGGAAAATTAGCTAGCCGTATGCAGAAGAATGAAACTATCCTCTCTCTCATTATGTACAAAAATTAACTCAAGAAGGATTAAAGGCCTAAACCTAGAACATGAAGCCATAAAAATGTTAGAATAAAACCTAAGAAAAAACTCTCCTTGACATTTGCCTAGGCAAATAATTCATGACAAAGACCTCAAAAGCACAAATGTAACAACAACAACAAAAAATCGACTAATGGGACTTAATTAAACAAACAACAACAACAAAAAAAAACAGCAAAAGAAATAATAAACAGACAACCTACAGAATGGGATAAAATATTTACAGATTATGTCTCCAATAAAGGTCAAATATACAAAAACTACAAAGAACTAAAAGAAGTCAACGAGAAAGGCACCAAAAAGCTTGAAAACTGGACAAAGGACATTAACAGATCTCTCTCAAAAGAAGAAATACAAGTGGCCAACGAAGCACATAAAGAAATGCTTAACATCACTAATCATCAGAGAAATGCAAATTAAAACTACAATGAGATATCTTACACCAGCCAGATAGCTTTTAATAAAAAGTCAAAAAACAATAGATGTTGGTGGGTATGCAGAGAAAGAGGAATTCTCAGACACTGTTGGTAGCAATGCAAAGTAGTTCAACCTTTATGGAAAACAATACGGAGGTATCTCAAAGAACTAAAAATAGTACTACTATTCAACATAGCAGTCCCACTACTAGATATCTACCCAAAGGAAAAGAATCCATTATATAAAAGAGACACCTGCAGTTATATGATTACTGTAGCAATCTTTACAATAGTAAAGTCATGAAACCAACCTAAGCGTCTATCAGTTGACTGGATAAAGAAAGTGTGGCAGAGAAGCAGAATATCAAACATTAGATGTTCTAATTTATTAGAGGGAGCTAAACAAAGTGTAAGAATGAACATAAAGATGATGAGAATAACCTCTGGGGATTCCAAAAGAGAATAGAGTAAGAGAGGTAAGGGTTGAAAAATTACCTATCGGGTACAACAATCAATATTTGGGTGAAGGGTACACTAGAAGCCCAACCCCAACCATTACACGTATATAGTGGGACCAATAAGCACATGTACCTCATGAATAAAAAAAAATATGTATTAATATTAGTTTTTTAATTGTTCTTAGATGGACTACATTAATGTTAAACAATAGCAGAAATTTGTTGTGAGATATTTGCAAACTCTCTTCTATCATTACAATTTTTATGTAAATCAGATTTCCAAAAATAAAATTACTTTAAATAAATACATTAGGAATTATGGTCAGATTTGGAATTAAAATTATATTCATGTTAAAAGTTTATCAATAAGAATTTTATAGTAAAGTAATCAATATTATTTTACTTTAAACAATAATGAAAGAGGAAACAATTGTTCTTCAGGACATTCCTGCTAATTTGTTATGTTATAGTGGGCTAGTAAAAATATCAGAATCAAAAGGAGTTAGGAGAAAGGGCGATGACTTTGGATTTCTATTAATCTGCATTCCAAACCCTGGCCCTTCTAATTTCAGGCTCTGAACTAAATTTAACAGATTTTTAAAATTCATACAAAGGAGGAAATAATTTATTTCCTTAATGGTACTATTGCAAAGACTTAGTCACATAAATGTTTAAAATGCTTAGCATACATTCAAAATGCCTAGTCCAAAGTGGGTTTTCCAGTTTTCACTGTAGTTCATATCCTTTGTCTTACAAAATTAAAAAAAAAAAGTTATTAGGGAATTGCCTACAAAATGTTTCAATTTTTTTAATAGCTGAAAAAAACAGAAGAACACAAGAACCTGAAAAAGAGAACTTATTGATAAGCTTGAGAATTCCAACGAAAAACAAGCTCACCATTCTTCTCCTAGTATTTACTGACTAGAAAGGATATGTAAGAAAAAAAAAAAAAAAAGCAATACATAAAGCTAAATGTAAACTTTTAAAGAGTTATATCTTTTATTACTTTTAGAGTTACAATTTTCTTTGGAAATACATGATGTACTTTTGCATGGATTTTTTGACTTTCCAGTTCCATATTTTTACTGATTTTCATACACTGGGAATTTGAGACACCTCTGACTCCAGCTAGATCTACCTGTGACCTCAGCTACATCCTAACACAACAAGTATTGATCATTTCTGCCCCAGATTCTGCTGGCTGCATCTAACATAAAGTATCTCATTTCAGTGATATAAGGATATGATATTAAGAAAAGTCGAATTGCCCCAGCTGATTTTACTGATTTCTGTTTTTGTAATTCTAGTATAATCAATGTGTTCAGGTATATATGTATGCATTTATATATGCATAGATATGTATTTTATGTGTAGTATCTATGTTTAATACATCAGAAGGTATACAAATGTGCTTGTATATGCATACGCACATGTACATTTATATTTATATGCCTACCTATTTATTTATGTATGTCTTTTGCAATCTTCTTGTTCTTACTAATCTTAGCCAGACTTGAATTGGATTTTCATAGTTTGTGGTGAATGGCTTCTATGTAGCAAGGCCATACGAAAGTTAACATAGAACTTAAAGTAAAATAGACTGTCTTCATTTTAAAACTTATAAATATTAGTAACTATTACACCTCCACAATATCAAGAAAACCAGTGGTGTGATGATAAGAGTGGTTTTAACAGATAAAAAAGTTATAGTTATTCATGGCACATTATTACACTATCCAAACATGTGGTTGGATTTCATTAGTACTTCATTACATTAATTGCACTTAAGCACACTTAATCAGAGTATTTAGACTTGAAATGCTCTTAATTTTTATAATAAATTACTATTATTTATGCAGATTTATGTATAAACTATTTTATGGCATATTACTGGCCAATAAATTATATTCCTGATGAACTTAGATAAGTAATGGATGAGTAGGGGAATAAGGAAGATAGGCCATTTGTGGATACCTGGGAGTTTTTATTCACTGGGATGGAAACCCTAAGATAGCAATCTTGTAGGGATACTAGCTCAATGACACATGGATTTTTATGAGAAATTGAAATGTTTATGTGAGAACAAACTTTTACATAGGTAACATGCATATAACTAAGGTAGCAAGTGTGGGGAGACAGCCAAGGTAAAGGGGATCAATAGGTAGGGAAGCTTGTCTCTAAAGCAACCTGATTTTGGAGGCACTGGGTCAGCTTCCACCTAACTCCCAAGTCCAAGTTTATCCACCATTGATGGGGGTCTTAAATTTTACTTCCTTAGGACTTATGGCATTGTTGTTTTTACAATGCTTATATTCCTGGGATGAACCATATTTAAGCATGTATTTGTTACATGTGGTAGTTAAGAAGTGAAATAAGTTCAACATTTCAGAGAGAAATCAGCTGCAACCATTGCCTCAGGAGAACAAAATTTATAGCAAAACACAATAGTTTCACACACACACAAAGACAACTGAAGTACTGGGAAAATTTGTCCTACTCTACAGTTTCGTCCAATTGCAAACCTAAAATAACAAACTGTCTGCTACTACCTTGGGACACTGGATACTTTTACAAGTAGTTCCAGCAGTTTCAGTTACTTAAAGTAAAGCCTATTTCTTACTGCTGTAGGTATATACAAACAAACCAACAAAACCTTTTGAGAGATTGCAAAGAAAATAAAGAATAAAGTGTATGCCATCAGACCTCCAAAAAGAATAACTCCACATTTACATTATTAATATAATAACATGTAGCATGTAATACAAATTCCTATAAATATGGGATGACATGTATTAATAGATAAATATACATCAAGCTGTATGAGATTTAATGCAGCAAAAATGTCTTGCTGCTGAAGAAGTTTGAAACCTAATACTCTCCTGGAATAATTATCTTAGAGCCATCAGTTTAAGACTGTCTTCAATCCTTAAAAGATAACTTAGGTCACCTTACCAAATCTGTACTGAGCCCCAAGTAAAACATGAAGCACAGTGATTCATGAGCACCTTTTCATTTGTGTTTCTCTGTGAATCTATTTAGCAGAAGCCTTCTGATAACCAAACTGGATGTTTTCATGATAATAAATTCACCAGTAAACAATATTTAGAAAGAAAACTAGAAACATAATGGCATTATTCTGGCAAAAAATAAAGCATTTAACATTGTATTCCATCTAAATGTGGTGATTTCCTTAAAATTATTTTATGGCAATGCAATATTGCTGAGGAAGGACCCTGTTTTATCAGAAACTGACAAACCACTTTCTGTAATTCAAACAAGGATACCTTCATGCCTAAACAAAGGAGGAACAATAGTGATGTCATCTGTCATCTATTAATGAGCTACAAGTGGAGCAATCAGTGAGATACAATGACTTCCAGGGCTTAGATGTGCTACGGAAAGGGCACTGTGGAAGACGTGGTTCTGCCAGAGATTAAAGAGATGCTAAAATTTTAGGCTTACAGGAGAAATCAGAGAAGCTGATGTATTAAGGTTTTCCATTCATCGATAAAACAGAAAACCATAAAGGCAAAACAACAGAAGAAATGACAGAGAAAAGTGACTGAGGCCGAAAGAGACTCGTTTCCAAATTTAAGTGCATCCATTATGTAACCTGACTCTGTAGCTCTGTAGAACTACCTTCTGGTCTAATAGAGACAAAAATTTTTTAAAAATACAATTTATTTTGTAATGATTACTCAGTATAAGATTTTTATTGCTCTTCCAAAAGTATTTTCTAGAAATATATTAGTTTTCATGGTTATATCTTAAAGTGTACTTTAACAAATAAAGATAACTGCTTAGTTTATAATAAAAACTTGGAAATTTATAATAATCACTAACTACATTCATTTATGTGTAGATCACTCTAAATTTTGGGCCTGATACCGTTGCCTACCCCCTGTACCCTATCATTCAAGTGGTAGTCTATCCACTTAAATTGTGGGATTGTCCACTCTAAAAATGCATTACCTAAAAAAAAAAAAACCAAAAGCTCACTCGTTTATAGAATTCTTTTTTTAATTGAATAATTCATTTACATATATATTTATTCCCAAATATTTTTGAACACAAATTTGAAATCACACTCTGGAGTAAAAAATATTCTTATTAAAAACAAAAATGAACAAAAAATAGAGCAGGGTAGACTGGGGAGCATGCTAAGTTGTCTACAAGGTAGTCAATATAAATCAAATTTTTATGCTTATTCTAAACATCAGAGACTAATAATCTAGCGAGTGAGAAGAGTTCAGCAAAAAAAAAAAAAAAAAAAAAAAAAAAAAAACTTACTAGAAAACTGTATTAGTTATCACTCTCTAGAAGGACAAAACTAGTAGGATATATATGTATGTTTATTAAGTATTAACTGACACTATCACAAGGTCCCACAATAGGCCATCTGAAAGCTGAGGAACAAGGAAAACCAGTTCAAGTCCCAAAACTGAAGAACGTGGAGTCTAATGTTCAAGGGCAGGAAGCAACCAGCATGAGAGAAAGATGTAGGCTGAAAGGCTAGACCAGTCTAGTCTTTTCAGGTTTTTTTGGTTGTTGTTGTTGTTTGTTTCTTTATTTGTTTTCTGCTTGCTTTATATTCTAGCCATGCTGGCAGCTGATTAGATGGTTCCCACCCAGATTAAGGGTGGGTCTTCCTTTCCCGCTCACTAACTCAAATGTTAATCTTCTTTGGCAACACCCTCATATACACACCCAGGATCAATACTTTGCACCCTTCAATCCAATCAAGTTGACACTCAGTATGAACCACTATAAAAACTAAAGGTCAAATTCCTATTGTAAAATACCTCTGCTATAAGCTAAATGGTGTCCCCCACCAAAATTCATATTTTGAAGTCATAACCCCCAGTACTTAAAAATGTGACTGTATTTGAAGATAAGGCCTTTAGAGAGATAATAAAGATTAAATAAAGTCAGTGGGGTGGGCCCTAATTCACTAACTGGTATCCTCATAAAAGAGAAGATTAGAACACAGATACATAACAGAGAGAAGATGATGTGAAGATATAAGAAGAAATGGCCATCAGCATACCAAGGGGAGAGGCCTTAAAAGAATTTATCTTGCAAACACTTTGATCTCAGTCTTTTAGGCTCCAAAACAGGGATAAAATTGAGTTCTGTTCTTTAAGCCAGTCAGTGGTATTTTATTATGACAGCCCTAGAAAACTAACGCAAACTCTTTCACGTATTTTTCTCTCTGCTATGATTACAGAAAGAAAAATTTTCAGAAAGATTGTTTTCTCTTGCACAAAGATGATGCAAAAAAGTGGAAGTTACAGTGAGCTAAAGCCCGTTTTATAATTACCAAGATTTAGTCACAGATGAGCTTAGATAAGGCAAGTGGAGTCAGTAACAGAAAACATGTGTACACAGCACTTTTGACTCCAAGCAGCCAAGGTGTAGTGTGGTACCCACAGGAATTCAGAAAATGAAAATTTCCCAAAAAAGAGTATTTCAAAGTTTTTTCATAAAGTAGAATAAGTTCTTAAAACATTGTGTTATTATCAAGAAATGATTAATGTTTGAAAGTTAATAAAATGGTACTTTATCTTGTTTTATTTTTAAAGATTGTGATTTTGTGGGGAAGTATAAATGAGTGAAATACATGTTAAATGTAATTTAACAGTTATTCTCTCCTGGGGAAAAGTATAGCTTATTTTTCCTTATTGCCCAAGTAAGCCATCATATGACATTGGCATTGTACCTAGGAGAAAATGTAGCAGCATTTTCTTGGCCCATTGCAAAGTCAAAATATAACAGAAAACGTCAAATTACTAAGATAAATTTGTGCACAATCATATGCATGTGTCATTTCCTGCAATGATGTCTCTGTTTCCCCAAATCTAGAGTTCTGGAAGAAGTACAATGTGTATTTTGATTGGCAAGATTTAAATATCAGTGAGCAAGGCTTCTGCTAATCTCCAAGGATGAGAGATCACACATTTCCAAGATTCTCATGCAGAGAAGGACAAGCACTCGGAAAACATCTCCCCAGTCAGACTTCATGGAATTTATCTCTAAGCTGTTGCTATTCTCTGTAAAGGACACAGGCTACTTGTGTCCTTTTCAGAAGACTAACCAACCCCTAGAGAGAAATTTGAGATGCAAGTGGAGTAAATCACTAATTGATAGCTCCTGTTGAAGTTAAGGACAGAGCTATGATTGAAATGCAAGTCTCTAGTCTTCAGCTTACTTCTCATTGCAGTCAATCCAGTGTTGAAGAGAATTTTTAAAGTGTAGCCAGAACTTTTAAGATCTAGCATTTATGCCTTCAAGATGTCTAGGGAAGGGATAATTTCTCCAAGATAAAAAAGCTTTTCTTCATTTCACTTCATCAGTATAAGAAGCTCTGGTGTCAAAAACCTTGCCCCGGAGTTTGCCTTGACTCCCATCAGGTTTAACCTCTGAGTTTAGAGTCATTTTTCATTTTCTGTTTCATTTCATCTACCTCCCTCCACCTGTGATTAAGGTTCTGAAACGGAATAAGCACAAATGGAAAAACAAACAAACTGAAAGACAGGAACCACTTTTAAGAATAATTCTTCAGTTCTCAGATTTCTTACCTTTAAAACCTTTAAAAAATGGAAGAATTTCTAAGTCTAAACTTTTAAAAAGTTTAAAAACACAGTGTATAAACTATTATTTACTAATTTCACTAAGAATTAAATCCTTCCAGTGGTGGTTTAGCCTCACCCTTCTCAGTAACTTTACATAGTTTTTTTGTTTGTTTGTTTGTTTGTTTGATTTTTGGCATCAACATGCCTTTTGGCGTGAAATTTTTGCTCTGGTACTACATAACATGGCCAGTTGTAAAACCTGACATCTGTGTGGAAACATTTTACTGGTTATGTTCTTAATCAGTATTAGGTAGACTTTATATGAAAATATCATACAGTCTGGCAGTCTGAACTGTACATACAGTCAGTATATACACATTTAGAAAGATCTAGAATGGTCGTGAACCTGTGAAGCTTGGGAGCCTTTGGGACCATGGTATCTAATACAAAAATTATTGCAAAATATATTTATAATGAAGACTGCCTCACGGAACTGAGACCCTTGAAACCTTGGGGAATATACTGGTTTCCTATTTGCTGCTGCAATAATTTTACACATCACAAAGTTTAGTAGCTTAAGATGTAGCAAATTTATTATCTGACATCTCTAGAGGTCAGAAGTTCAAAATGTATCTCACCATGATAAAATTAGGGTGTCTGTAGAGATGTATTCCATGTTGAAGGTTCTAGTAGAGAATCTGCTTTTTCGCCTTTTCCAGCTTCTAGAGGCCAGCCCTGTTCCATGGCTGCAGCTCCCTCCCATCTCCAAATCCAGCCACAGCCATTCAAGCATTTCACATTTCAAATCACTCTGATACGGACTCTTCTACCTCTTTTGCACTTAAGGGCCATTGTGATTACATTAGGCCCATCTCAATAATCCAGCATGCTCTCCCTATATTAATGTCAGCTAACCAGCAAACTTAATTCTATCTACAACCTGTAAATAGAATTTCCCTTTGCCATGTAACCTAACATATTCACAGGTTCTGGGGATTAAGATTTATGCATCATAGGGTGCCATTTTCCCTCATATTTGTAAAGAATTATAAGTAGAAACAGCTCTAAAACAACAGAATTAAACAAAATAGCTATAATAGCAAAAATTTCCTAGGGAAAAAAGAAAACAAAACATAACAACAAACAAAGAATGAAAGTAGAAGTGGTGTATGGCTCAAAAATCACAGATGAGAGGCCAACCCAACTTCAAAGCCACACTGGTTGTCATGCCTACACCTGGAAGACCTGCCTATACAACCTCAATTGGAAGCTTCAGAATATGACATCCTAATGACCTCAGAACCACAAAGGTATTTTTTTAAGAGCAGAAAAAGGAGAAAAAATGTCTTATGGTAGCCAGAGAGAAACAAATGAGAAACAATGGTGGAATTGTTGGTGGATGTTGAATTAGAAATTTACTAATTTCTAATTTTTATTAAATTTACTCTCCTATTCACTTATTCTGAACTGACTCCAAAAAAAATTTTTGTAAATATAGAAAATTTAACTCATTTCCTGAAGATGATGATTCATTAGGCCTTGGGATGTTGAGGTATATAATACCAAGTCTGTGAAGCTCTGTTCATTTTAGTACTTGAGCTTCTTACAGTCAAGGTCTACATAATTTTCCGCTGTACCCCCAACATCAATGACAGTCCCTGGAACAGTAAAGGTACCCAGTGAATTTTAGTATAATAACTGTATATAATAGCACACTATTAAAGAATGCCTGGTGTTGCTTTGGAAAATGGTTATACCTTAAAATTTCTGGTTAGGGTATTTTTCATTACTATGTAGGGACCCTAGCTATTTGCACATCTTGTGCTAATGTTGAGATTTTTAAAAATAAATTGTGTCAGGATTATGAAATTGCTACAAATAGCAGTCATTCCCTGAAAATTCCATCTGTAACTTATATTTCCCTGTCCCTCTCAGTCCTCTTGTCTTGTTTTATTTTTTTATAACCACTTTACACAGATGTGTCGGGCTTGTTAATGGACTCTCTCACCATTATAATGTACACCCAACAAAAAGTAAAATACTGTTAGCTTTCCCTCCATATCTTTGGGGGAAAAAATCATCTTTAGAAAAGGGGTTAACTTTTCTAAGATCCAGAACAATGCCTCCTGAGAGGTATATGCTCAATGAATATTTATTAAATGAGAAAATTATATAACGTGACAGAATGAAATCATTATAAAACAAATTTGTGCAGGTCAAATCTTCTCAATGGAAAGCAAAGCAAGAAAATTCTCAGACATAACAGGAGCTTTAACACAGCTACTTTGGAGCATAATGCTAGAATCAGGCTGAAGCAAAGGGTACGTATTTTTATTCCTATGTAGAATATTCTAAACTGCAGAGGAAAAGTCACATTAAAAAAGCTAACATAATCCTTTTAAAAAATTATTTCAACTGCATTTTGTAAATGAATTATTAATTTCTTGTACTACAGTATGCTGTTCAATTATATTTTGATACTCACCGAATTTAGCTAATATTTTTATCAACTCAACAAAATCACTCCTATAATGCTGGTAAACACTGTGGTTCATCACAGCATAGGAAGAAGTCCAGGAAGGAAAACGAATAGACAAAGAAGCTATGGGAAACTCTAAAGGACAAATAACCCACTAAACGCATTTCATGAGATCATTCAACAACAACAAAAAAAGACCAATTAAAAGATAAATGAAGGGTGAAGCTATAAATTAAAGGATATTTTAAAAACTTGATCAACAGATATATGGACCTTATTTAAATTTTGAATGGTTATATGAGTTTCTTTTTTTTTTTTTTTTTTTTAAACTAGGGCTTTTCTTCCTTTAGATAGCAGTAAAAAAAAAAAAAGTGTAAACAGCATTTTTTAAAAATAAATCCTTATTTATTTTTTATTTTTCCAGACAGTGTATGGTTCTGTTACTCAGGCTGGAGGGCAGTGGCATGATCACACCTCACTGAAGCCTCCATCTTCTGGGCTCAAACAATCCTCCCAATGTAGGCTCCCCAGTCCCTGCTACTACAGGTGCAGACACCACACCTGGGTAATTGGTTTCTTTATTCTTTAGATAGTTTCTTTATTCTCACTATGTTGCCCATGCTGGTCTCAATTTCCTGGGCTCAAACGATCCTCCCACCTTGGCCAGTTTTATAAATGCTTTTATTAATCAGTTTGTTCTCTGGTTCTGGGTTTTCTGCCATGCTTCCAATAAACGTAATTGAATTTAGTCTACAGAAGACAGCATTTTTTTTAGAGTTAGGATACTGGGCATTGGTATGAGGTAAAGATAGAAGTGAAGGGAATGACAGTGATGCTGAGAGAGCGGTTCAGATACTTCCTCATGTCATGTAAACCAATAGGGAAGGAAAACAGCAGAAAGGGCTAAAAAAAAAGAGTCAATAATCTGGAAAACATATTTAAAGCCTGGTTAAGTCTTTCTGAGGTTTAGAAACAGGTAGAGTTGCAGTGTAAACTAAGACACTGAAGGGTAAGTATGCATTATCAGAAATTAGGATAAAAGCCATTAAAATTTCCAAGATGGTATATCTGTGGGTTCAGCTGGTTACTATGTAAGTGGGTAGCTGAAGAAAGTAGAAGAGTTTATTAATAGTTTGAGGGTTGAAAGATCTGTAAGGTGTCTTTTGGGTAAGGAGGATGACTCATGAAATCAGCTGCAATTGGGATGAAAACAAAGACAGAGGCAAGCATCAAAATTTTCCAACGGTGTGTTGGAATAATCATTAGATTCAAGAAGTTCTCTGCTCTCTTTTACATCCAGATCTGCAAGAAACAGAGCTGTGAACATTGCTAACCATAGCCACCAATCTTGAAATAAATGCCTTCATACTAACATATAATTTTTAAAAAGATAAAGTAATGAGTCTCACACTTCAATATGAAATAAACAGGTGTCAAGGAATTTTTTCCTCTCGTTAATTAAGGAGGGAAACAGTGAGATGTTCAAACCAGTCTGAAGAGGGTTTACAAGGCTAAGCAATGTTAGGATAACTAGCTAATATCCAATAGGTGCAAAACGCTAATCCCTGGGGTACTAGTTCCATGTGGTAAAAATATACAGGTTAGCATGAAACTTTACTAAGACTGGGACATTGAATAAATACAACATAAAAAGTGAACTAATTACATTTCCCAAGACAATCCTTAGGTGGCTTTCACTCTTTTTATGACAATGGAAGGTGTCTCAAATTTGCCTTACTTCAATATGGATGAATGATTATTCTGACAGAGGGAATAATTACTCATTCTGAAGTACTAACTTTTACACAGAGGTTTACCAAAAACAATGAGGTTTAAATAAATCGGCCAACAAAACCTGAACCTCCAAAGTGTCATCTAATCACTCAATAATGGCAAGAGCTTTTTAATAAAACAAAACTTATAATAGATTTTTTTTCTATCTATACTGTTGCTATCCTCATCTAAGCCATTATAATGTCTTTCTACATTTGTTCTTGTCATTCCAGCATTTTTTTCAATGCCAGATTTCTAATTTCTCTCTCAAAGAAACCTTCCCTCAACTCATATAACCATCAGGAACTTTCTATCAAAAAACTCTGTTTTCTTTTATTTCTTGCATAAGTTATTGCCTGTTTCCTCGATTTTTATTTATGATCTAACTGTTCTTTTTTCCAAGAAAAATTAAACTATGTTAAGTATAAACATTATCTGTTTTATTACCCGTGTATTTACAGTGTCATTTAAAATGGTGCCTGGTACAGAGAAGGTGCTTAGTAAATACTTGTAGAAAAATAAATGATTCAGCTCTATCAGTTTTATAAACACTATCAATAACTGAGATGAAATGTAATCATACTTCTAAGCAAAATTCTTCTGGAGGGTAGTTAGAGTTTTATAACTTTTGGAGTTGTTGACTCAGCCCTGAAATACTAATACCTAACTGAACAAAGATTTACTCTCATATCCGAACATCTAGTGCTATACACCATTAGCCATCTTCATTTTTGGTAATGAGAATTAGTGTGATTTTTATCTTGCTTCATGTATAGGAAGTGCTTGAGCAGTACAAATCCTTCACCATGACATTACAGATACTAGATATTCAAGCTTCTATGGAGAATTAAATTATGGGAAATTGCTTAGGGGAAGTTGTCTGAGAATATGAAAAGAAGAACAATTTGTTGTTTACTAATAGTCCTAACTCCCAAAAAGAAAAGGGTCTTGCAAAAGCATTTACCAAAATTGGCTCAGAAGTTCATGATAATATGACATTCATATAAGATAGTGCTGTTTTCTCTAAAGCAGAAGTGTAGAACCCAGGAATGTCACCAGCCACTCTACAATTTCATAGCAGACAGTTAATTTCCATGTAAGGAATATTTACTCATTCTTTAAGTTATAACTTTCCTTAACAACGACTATTACTACACTGGCATGCAAGAGATTCTCCTTTCTTAGTTGTTATTGTGGTTTCATGTCCTTGCTTCCCAAACTAGGTAAATAATCTGTCTTCTTTAAGATAGTCATAAAGTCAATTTCAAAAGAACCTACGAGTTCCCAGTGAGTTGTTTATATATTTTTGTGACAGTTTAAAAAGTGTACTTAAATACATAACACTCCTAAGATCTTAAAACTAATTTTAAAAACTATTGAGGAAATTATATATATTAAACATGCCCATAATTACACATTTACTTTATTATTTACAATAGAACAAAAAGAAATATTGAGAATTGCAGATCATGATAACCATCTCAAAAGTATTCTTACATAGCTACTAAGGCAATCCTGTCATTAAACAAATATATATATTTATGTTGCTTTTTGAAAATTTCATTTTGATATAAAGTCCAAATAAATATCCAGCATTAAGAAAAAATTAGAGTGATCCATCTCTTCCCTCATAAAGTGTAGCTGCTTTGTTTATGGCCCTAATAATATTATTGATGTCCAGAAGTCACATGTCACATGCATTAGCTTTCCCACTCTTTGATTTCATTCACACACCTTCACATTCACTTGACTCTTTCCTCCCTCATTAACACTAACTCAAATAAGGTAAAATGTATCACAGAGATAAGGTGTCTTTCACATAGCAAATATTTTTGATAAAATGATTAAAAATAGAACTGATTTTTCTTCAAAAATCTTTATCAACTGCTGAAATGGACCTTGAGAAAGATATGAAGAATCAGTTCTGCCACAGATGGAGAAAAGAAGAAAAGCACTGAGGTCAAAGCACAGTTAAGGGTGGAAGACTCTCGTTTCACATTTTCTGACCAAACCAATAAAATGAACAATAAGAAGCTCCACTTTCTCCACTTTTTCCCCAGACAAGATTTTTATTAACCTACCCCTGAGAACCAACTACAAAGAAATAATATTTTCAAAACACAACCCTATATTCTTCTGTAATAAAGAAGTATATTGTTACATTATATGTTATTTATGTTGTTCGGGACAAGACACACATGCTGTAGACCAGGATTTTTGTTTGCCAACCTGGACATTAGTGATCACCTCATTATATAGTTTACCAAATAGATGTAAATTCTCTATATATTTATTTTGTTTACAATTCAATAGCAAATAAAAGTAGTTAGTTATCACCAACAAAGCCATAGAATAAGTTTTAAATTCCCCATACTGTATACATATAAAATAGTCGGATTCCTTTCCTAACTTTTTTTTAATACACAAAATACACAAAAAAGACAAGATTTCAGAAAAAATGATAGGACAGATAATTTTGAATAAATAAATATGTGTGGAGGACAGTAGACTAAGTATTTTTCTAATTTTTACTGACACAGCTCTCAATTCAGACCCAATGTGCAGAAATGAGCAATCAGTAGTGCCCTAAATTCTACCATTTTGTCTCCTGACTTTACATTAACACTTAATACTAAACTTCAATATGGTGTTTTCTGTTGACTCCCCTCTTGCAATTTGATACTAGTTTGCTAGACCTATTAATCATTTATAATTTTAAAAAAAGTTTTTATTTCAATAGGTTTTGGGAGAACAGGTGGTTTCGCATTACATTAATACTTTCTTTAGTGGCGATTTCTGAGATTTTGGTGCATCTATCACCCAAGCAGTGTACATGGTACCCAACGTGTAATCTTTATCCCTCACCTGCCTCCCACCCTTTCCCTCAGTCCCCAAAGTCCACTGTATCATTCTTAGGACTTTGCATCCTCATAGCTTAGCTCCCATTTATGAGTGAGAATATACAATGTTTGATTTTCCATTCCTGAGTTACCTCACTTAGAATAATGGTTTGAAATTCCAACCAGGTTGCTATGAATGCCATTATTTTCTTAGACCTATTAATTGTAATCGGTTACTTGGTTTCCCTTCCTGACTATTGTTAGCAGATTTGTTTTCTCTCTTATGGTTTAATGGTTTGTCAATTGAAACAGAAACCAGAGGCATTGATTCTCCAGGATTTCCACTTGCATTACTGTATTTTCACAGCAGAGGTGAGATACAGGTATTTGTTGGAGAAAGAACTGATGACCAGGTTAAAAAAATAAAATCCTAAACGAACTGTTTGATGTCCACATGATACAGATATCACTAATAGTATTTTTCTATTTCTCTGTTTTTTTTAAAATAAGCTAATCCATTATAGAGAAAATTAGTCAAATCATAAGAGTATAACTCAATCACAAAAGTATAACTCAATACATTTTAACAGACCAAATATACGTGTGTGTGCATATTTAAAAACATATATATACACACACACTACACACACACACGCACGTATATATATATGAACATATATATGTGTGTATGTATGTATGTATTTTAAAGTAGTCAGCCCTCAGGGTAATGCAAGTGAAAACTATAGTGAAATACCACGTCACATCCACTACGATGTCTATTACAAAACAGACAGATAATAACAAGTATTGGTAAGGATATGGGAAAGTTGGAGCCCTCATACACTCCTGGTGGCAATGCAAAATGATGCTGTTTCTAGCAGTCTGATAATTCCTTGGAAGCTTAAACATAGTTATCATATGACCCAGAAATTCCTTTTCTAGGTACATACTCAAAACATTCAAAACATATGTCCACACAAAAACTTGTACACAAATGGTCATAGTGGCAATATTGACAATAGCTAAAAAGTAGAAACACCCCAAACTGATGAATAAACAAATATTATATATACATATATATAGCTAATAATATGTTATTCAGCTATAAAAAGAGTGACATAATGATATAGCCTACAGCATGGATAAGTCTTCACAAAATGCTAAATGAAAGAAGAAAATCACAAAAGACAAGATGTTTCACAATGTCATTTATAAGAAAATTTCAGAATAGGCAAACCTACAGAGATGGAAAATAGATCATTGGTTGCATAGCGATGGAGTAGAAGAAGAAACAGAGTGACTGCTAGTGGGTATGGACTATTTTTTTTTTTTGGTCAAGGGGAGTGATGAAAATACTCAAAAATTGCAATGATAGTTGTACAACTCTGAAAAATATGCAAAGTGCATTTCAATAAAGCTATTATCAACAAAACAGAAAATCTTCTTATCTGTTTTGAAATAACTGCAATATCTTATATTTGTTTATGGATAATAATGGAAAATAACAAAATATCAAGAAATAGAACATTAACATTATAGCAGACAGAATCTAAATGGATACCAAATTATCTGTTTGTTGTTTCACACACAATGGTGTGAACACCATTCCCTATTTCCTCTCCCTTTGAGAGGAAGTGAGACATTTACCTTGCTTATACCCAGTAGAATATGACAAAGGTGATAGGATATGACTCTCATAATTACATTACGTTATATGGCTGAAGTAATCAGGTGTTACTCTTGAGATTACACTGTTTTATAAAAGACTCTGTCTTAGTTTTTCTCACTCTTCTAGTGGCCTTGATAAAGCAAGTGGGCATCATTGTAACTTGTTTAGGGAAATGTCCACATGCCAGGAGCTGCAGGTAGTCTCTACAAACTGAGGACCTCAGTCCTCTAACAATAAGGTAGTGAATTCTGCCAACTGAAGTGATCTTGGGAGTAGACGTCTATCCAGTTGATCCAACAGATGAGAAAGGCCAGTAGACATCTTCTTTTTTTTTTTTTTTTCACTTTAAAATTTTGTATAGAGATGGGGTCTCACTATATTGCCCAGGATGGTCTTGAACTCCTAGGCTCAAGTGATCCTCCTTCCTTGGCCTCCCAAAGTGCTGGGAATGCAGGTATGAGCCACCCCACCTAGCCCCAGGAGACATCTTGACTGCAATAGACATCTTAACCGCAGCCTGATGAGGCACTGTTGTGGAGTTCCCAGAAAAACCTGTCTGGACACCTGACCCACAGAAACTGTGATATATAAAATACATGTGTTTTTTTTAAGCCACTAAGCTTGTGGTGACTCGTTATGCAGCAATACATCGCTGATATTTTCTCCTTTCAAGCGCCACAGCCTTATTGTCAAAAATGAACAATATTTTAATTTCAAAAATGTTGAAATAGTATTGAATATTTTAAATGCACATAGTTAGAATCAAAGAATGTAAATATTTTTCCTGGTTTCCAGTGCCCAACAGCATGGTCATGATAGTAATTTCTTTTGTGTGTAGTATTAGTTTGCTCATCTTCATACTGTATGGCATACCACTGAGTAAATGAATATATCAAAATTTATTTATTCATTGTGTTGTTGATTGACATGAAGTTGTTTGTAGCATTCGAGTTATGTTGCTCTGAATATTCTTATTCAGATATCTGTCTTTGGGTGAAATATATACAAACACACACATATTTCAACTGAATATACCTATAGACAAAATTTAGGGTCATATAATTTCAAATATTTATGTATTCAGAATTACTGACACTGCCATTTTTCCACAGTAGTTTCACTCACGACAGGAGGGTACAAAAATTTGGGTTTCTATACATCTTTTACATTTCAGATAGTTTTGATTTTAGATATTTGGTAGTGCTAATATATATTTTCCATGAAATAACTCACTATCACATTATATTAGCCTTTGACATTTTTCATGTCAATTTACTTGTTTATAGTTTATTTTTCTCTACTAAAACCAATATTTTCTTTTTGAGATGTAAACTTTGTCTGCTTTTTTTACACACCCATATACCTAGCTTTCATAAAGAACATAAATGTTTCATAAAGAACATAAATGTTTGCTAAATGAGTAAACTACTCACATAGGTAGTCAGTTCCTTCTCCCCATGCACTTTTTAGAAAGCATTCCTAAAGGGAGTGGAACCGCAATATATGGCTACTGATGCTGAAGCAGCTTAGTTTAATGACATTCTTTCTGGCCAATTTTATGAAAACGTTATAACACATTCTACTTACAAAATTTAAAATTTAAGAGAAACAATTTATCAAACTATAATATGTATTTTATAGTACTCAGGGTAGTTTGAGTTGGAAAAGTGGAGGAATTCTAAGTTTAAAAGGAAAGGGGAACACCAAAACTCACACACAATTTGTTATTATAACTTCCCTTAATCATTTGGACCATGTAGTTTTTTGTAATAAAGTTTGGTGGATAGTCTTTAAATCAGATGATTTCTAACTTGTCTTTCAGTTGTTCTCCTCTATGACTTTACATATTGAGTGGATGGTAGAATGGAGGTTGATGATAAATTGTGTATATACTGAAGCTTATTTATCTAGTTAAAATATGATAATCTTACTTCGCTCATTAGATATAATATTGGGAAACTCAAAATTATAACTTTAAAATATTTAAGTATCTTTGCTTTATCCAAAGGAAACATATCTCCCTAGTTTTGCAATAACAAATGTTCTACTTGTGCTTTCAAGCCCAACTTCTAAAAAGTGCTTTCTTGAAGGTCATTAATAACGATATCTCACTTGGCAAACATTTGAGCTCTGATTACCAAGCCTTGCTAATATGAATGCAAAGAACACAGCTCTGACCCAGAGCTATGTACCCTTATTTCTATTTATCTTCATATTTCTGAGGAATATCCACATCTCTGGGCTATTATGGCTTTCCTTGCTTGCCTCTGCCACACCACCATGCATTGCTTTCTGGTAAATGTCATTGGATTGGGATGCTAATGCCTCCTTTTTGCTTTTGCTATATAGAGATGTCATCTTTGCAACTTTGTAGACACTAAATATTGCAGACCTTCCATTTCTTCACCTATATAAATAAAAAAAGACTCATAGGATTTCTATGGTTCTATTAAATTATATTATCCGACACTTCAACATGTTGAGATACCTGTTGTGCTCTTGCTAGATTTTCAGTTAATTAATTTTAGTTCCAGAAACATAAAATTGAAAAAAGATTGAATACTAGGCTACCAAAGCCCTTCTTTTGAGAAAATGATACATAGGTATGTCCTCAGAATAATGGCATGAAATAAAGCTCAGATGATATAAAACAGGATGTAGGTTCTTGGGAGCCTGTTGCCAGAACTTACATTTTGCAAGCCTGATTCATAACTTACAGCAGTGTGTTCTTTCCTTAAAGGAAGCAGACAGAACTTTGCCAAGAGAAAGTGTGCAATTACTATAGGTCATTCTCCAGAGGTACTTAGCAATCAGAAGGAGCAGTAAGTGGCTGTGAAGCAGAGGCAATGTGATCGAAGACAATATTCCTTCCCTCTACACAAGACATGAAAGTACTATAAAACATATGAATAAAAGCATAATCAGAATAAGAGTATGATAGCTGAAATTTGATACATCAAACCTAGATGCAGGATATTCGCTCTGTAAATAATGGTGATGATCTGATTCTTTTGTAGTTGTATGTGCACAGTTTAAAAAGGGTGGTTAAGATGAAACAAAATCGACTAAAAGTATATTTATTAAATACATTTTAAAGACCTGCTTTCTTATGATCATTTGGGAATCATTTAATTTGTACAAAATGTCAGTAAAGTTACAAAGTCATTTGTAAATATAAACTTAATTATTTTGGTGAATTTAACAAAGGTCCAAGAATTATAGTATTTTAGTTTTATAAGACATGCTCTAATTTCCACAACTAAAGATGTACCCCTTAATAACCCTTTCTATTTTCTATAACAGTGGCTATGAAAATGTGGTCCCTAGACAAGCAGCATCAATATCACTTGAAAAATTTATAAAAATACAGTTTGTCAGACCCTACCTCAAACCTACTGAAACAGAAATTAAGAGGATTCACCCAGTAATCTGTGCTTTTATAAGCTTTCCAGATAATTCCAATGCACCCTAACATTTAAGAACCAACATTCTTTGAAATTAAATTTCATCTTTCCTTTATATGTACCCAAAATTCCAAACTACAAATCTTCAAGGATGTATTTTCAATGTTTCATAAAGTCCACTAGGAGTTTTATATTAGTGTAATTAAAACATTGTGGTATAGTGGTCTTTTGATATCTTCAGAAGAAGGGTTCCAGGACCCCTGCAGTTACCAAAATTCAAGGATGCTGAAGTCCCTTATATAAAATGGCATGGTATTGGCATATACTCTGTGCACATCCTACCATACACTTTGAATTATCTGTAGATTGCTTATGATACCTAATACTAAGTAATGCTATGCAAATAGTTGTTTTCTTGTACTGCTTTTTAAGCTTGTATTTTTTACTGTTGTATTTTTATTTATTTATTGAATATTTTGATCCAGGTTGGTTGAATCTGCTGGTGAGGAATCTCACCAACTGTAATGTTAATTACTTTGTCCTAGTTATATATTTGGTTTACTATTTATGTGCTATAATAACTAGAAAATAACTTTTTAAAATGTTGCTTCTTATATATAGCTGCTTATAAAACACAACAGAAGAAATTAAAAATAATGCTTTAGTAGCAAACAGATTTGGATTCACTGACAACTGCCTTATTCATTTGCAACAATTCTGGATTACTTACAATTACCATTCATGTTTTTTTTCCCCTTTGAACTTAACAATGTAGACTCCCCATAATTCCTTACATTTTACCTAAAGTATTTTTTACTCCTAACATTGAAATTATAATTTTACTTTTACATTTCAAAAGCAAAAGTTAATAATATTTTAAAACTTATCTTTAAGTAGCCTGATCATTTTAATGAAGTGAGTGGTGGTGACACCTTTTGGTAAATATATGTAACATAAAATTTACCACCTTAGCTATTTTGAAGCATGTAGTCAGCAGCGTTCAGTACATTCATATTGTTGTGTGACCTCCAGAACATTTTCATCTTTCAAAACTGAAACTCTATACCCACTAAACAACTCATTTCCCCCTTCTACAAACCCGTGGTAACTCATTCTACTTTCTGTTTCTACGAGTTTCGCTACTTTAAATAAGTCACATAAGTGGAATCATATAGTATTTGTTTTTTGTTTCCAGCTTATTTCACTAACCCCAATTTCCTCAAAGTTGATCCATTTTGTAGAATGTTTCAGAATTTCCTTGCTTTGTAAGGTTAAGTAATATTTCATTGTGTGCATATACTCCATTATGTCTATCTGCTCACCCACCAGTGGACATTTGGGTTGTGTGTTAGTCAGAGAAGTGGTAATAAAATCTATCATCTGGGTCGATTTAACGACTCAGTCTTGGAGGCTGGAAATCCAAGATCAAGGTGCTGTTAAAGTTACATTATTCTAAGACCTTTCTCCTTGGCTTGTAGATAAAGCTGCTTTCTCCCTGTGTCCTCACATGGTCTTTTATCTGTGGTGGCATGCTTCTGGTATGTCTTGCTGTTCTTATAAGGACACCAGTCTTATTGGATTATGGCCTATCCCTAAGACCTCATTTAACCTTAATTACTTCCTTGAAAATCGTATCTCTGAATGCAGTACCATTGGAGGTTAAGATTCCAACCTCTAAATTTTGCACGGGACACAGTTCAGCTCAAGGCAGGCTGCTTCTACCTGTTGGCTATTGTGAATAATGTTGCTATAAACATGAATGTACAAATATCGCTTTGAGACAATATGAATGTACAAATATCTCTTTGAGACACTGCTTTCAATCATTTTGGATACACCCAGGAATAAAACTGTTGGATCGTAAGGTAATTCTCTTTTATTTTTTTGAGCAACCACCATATTAAGGTATTTTTATGACAGTCATATCGTATAATACAGATACAGACAGAACAGATATTTTGTTGGATAATCTCATTAGTTTCCAAGTACTTAAAGACAAGGTTATGTATTCACTCTAAAATAGAAGCCTCAATTAGACTCTTTAATATTTATACTTCCTAATAAAAAGAAAAAACTCTATCATTTGTTAAAATCTTAGAAATCTTTTGGGTATATCTATGATTGTTTATCCGTGCTTAGTTCTACAAATAAAAAATTGTTATTTATGTGATGTGATGATACTATATAAAACTTGCAGAGCAAAACTTATCTACTAATATTTTTATCTATTAAGATTCAAAACATCTGAATAGACATTTTATCACCAAACAAGAATTTTGATATTTATTCATAAAAATAATAATTTAGCAATGAATTAATTTGGTGTGTTTACCAACATAGAAATTGTAGCAACAGAAACTTAACAATAATGTAATAGGCATGTTTACATGCAAAAATCCTTTTTAAGTGGTATATTGTACATTGATACATGTTGTGGGGCAAAATTAATAGCCATTTTTTCTTTAAAAGAAATGCCAGAAACATGCTGGTATTTCATTTCTACAATAACGATTTATTTCTCCTGCTCTAGCCAAACCACATGAAGGCAAGTGTTATATTGATTTTTTCTAAGTAATGTTTCGGTAGAAAATATTGCAGATATATAATTCTACTTAAAATTGGGAAATTCACAAAGACCTATTATCAAATAAAATACTATTTATTGTGAAAAAATATTTTAGAGTCTCCTCAGTGGCATGAGAAAGCAATAGAATTGGAAGAGTTAACTTTCAGTTTCAGCCTCTTACCATAGTAGTGTGACTCAGCAGCATGTTCCAATTTACTCCTGTATGCTTATTCTGCCCAATCAGTCACTAATATGCTACTGAAGTCAGAGATAAAATTGGCTTACCCACAGTAGTTACATGGCTGTCTACAAAACCCACATTCAGAAACAGTGTCAACAGCAAAACTATATTCTTACAAATATACCAGTTAAAGGGACAAATATACTGATTAAAAAGATGGTTCAAGATCTGGCTTGAAACTACTTACCTAAGTACCTGTAAGAATTTTTCACATAAAACTGAATTCACAGATATTTTATTCAGGCAAGGAAATAGTTTGTTTTTAACAGTTTTTTTGTCTTCTAAATAAAATTTCTAGTCATTTATTCTAGTAACTTTAAAATTTACTTGGAGCAGTTAGATTTTTTAAATGATTGCCTTTAATTGTATGAACTAAAACATTCAGAAATTAAAAACAGTATAAATTACTTGCACATCCTTTTTTTCATGAAATATTACGTTGACTTTAATTTTGCCTGTCATTTGTGACTGACAAATGTCAAGGGGATGATTTGGCACTATGAAAACAGTTTTATTATCTCATGCTTTTATTTCTTAAATAGTCTATTTATAGACATTACATTTCTGATTGGCAATGAAAACGTGCCTCTATAAATTACTGTTTTGTATCTTTTTTAAAAAAAAGTAAAAGGAATCGTGTACCTGGATTACACAGTGTATGGCTAATGACAGTCTACCCTAGATGTCATGGAAGGGGCACTGCCCAGTTGATGGACAGTTTCATATGTCCAATTTGAATTCTGAAAGTCAAATCACACATTTTCCTAAGAGTGTGTTTTGTGATTAATTCCTCAAGGAAACTGAGGTGATATGTTTGTAAGAGGAAAATGAGGAATGAAATACACAATACTGGAACGTCTTTGGTTTATTTTATGAGTCCTTTAACTTAAAATGTCAAATTTAGACATATTTTTGGCTATAATTAATGACCACCTAATCAAAATGTTCTCTCAAATAAACCCACATAAAGATGGCTTCATGACTATTTTACTAAGGATGCATTTAGTATGGAGACCAGAAAAAAATGAATAAAAGACATGATTTTTATGTATTTGAAAGTTGTTCTTATTTTAACCAAAGTCTTTTGTATTTAGTTGGGTTTTATATCAGAGATTCATTGAATTCAATCCTTTAAAAAAATAATAGAGAACTGAATATGTGTTTTAGGAATACAGACTCAAAGTAGTGAATAATAAGTCCTCGTTTTCATGGGAGTGGGCATGAGAGGAGAGTGTGAGTTAGAGATAGTGACCATTAAAGGAAAAAGCGATTTGAAGAAAAAAAGTGAAGCAATAGAGAGTGGTAGATGGGCACCTTAATATTAGATATTCAGGGAAATAAATTAATGGCCTTCATACTGGCGGGTTTCATTGCACTGTTAGAAAAGCATAACTTGAGATGGTTTGGAAAGAATATGAAGGGAGGAAGTCCCAGTAGTAATATTTAAAGAAAATATACTTCATATAAGAACAGAGAAACAAATAATATTAGGAAAATATTCCACTGTATCAGTTCACCTCTACTTCTCTCATCATATGGCTGTCTACGAATCTTTTTCTTCCACCTATGTTTGTCTCTGTATCCAGATTTTTCTTGTTATAAAGACACTGGTCATATTGAATTAAGGCCCATCATAAAGAGCTCACCTTTACTTAACTCCTCTGTAAAGACTCTGTTTCCAAATAAGATCACATTCTAAAGTATTCAGGGTTAAAACTTCAACATATCTTTTGGGGGACACAACTCATCCTGTAACATCTTAGATCTAGATGGTGGTCATGAGACTTGAGATAATGAGAAAGATTTGAGGAATATTTAGGTAGAAGAAACGATTTTATGCACATGCCAAAAAAGATAATACTTAAAATTATTTGATACATTTTAACATATTCTAATGACTAAATGGCTAGAAATAACATTTTTTATTTAAAAGAAGCCAAAAGCTTTAAGACTTCTTTCACAGTAATTTAAGAAGTATGCTTGGAATGTCCTCCTTACAACTATAAGCTCTTAAGTTATTTGTTATATCATTCCCTTGTAAATGTTTATTTGCAAATTCATTTCCTCACTGTCAGAAATAACTGCAATATTGAAATTTGGCAGAATTGATTGTAAGGTCATCATTGATAAATAGCAAATAAAAATAGACAAATAATAACTATTTTATTGTGTCATACTTCTCCTTTGAGCATTTGATACAATTGAAAACTCAGAGGCTGGGCGCGGTGGCTCATGCCTGTAATCCCAGCACTTTGAGAGGCCGAGGTGGGTGGATTGTGAGGTCAGGAGATCGAGACCGTCCTGGCTAACACAGTGAAACCTTGTCTCTACTAAAAATACAAAAAATTAGCCAGGCGTGGTGGCTGGCGCCTGTAGTCCCAGCTATTTGGGAGGCTGAGGCAGGAGAAAGGCGTTAACTCAGGAGGCGGAGCTTGCAGTGAGCTGAGATCAGGCCACTGCATTCCAGCCTGGGTGACAGAGCGAGACTCTGTCTCAGGGGAAAAAAAAAACCCTCAGATAAATATTCCCCAAATTTTACACACTATTTAGGATGGACACCTTATACAACCTTCATTAATCTTAATAACTATTTATTATTATATGTAATAAATGTGTGAGCTATTTGGCTTATATCAATGTATAACAACTATTTCAAATATAAGTAACAGAGAGTAGGCAAATATTTACCATTTAGAAAGACAAAATATTTTTAATTTTATAAACTTTAGATTTTAGTTTCAAGATTCTTAAACATTATGTAATTCTTCTTGAAAGACATGTATACGCTTGATAAATTTTTCTTTGTAACATGCATGACCTTATGAGATATATTCATTTTGACTCCAGATTACCTGATTATAACAAATATTTTGTCTGTTTCACATATTACTGAATTCCCTGCAATGAAAATCATGTTTAGCAAATAGTGGGTGCTTGATAAAAATTTGTCGAATGAATGAATATAACCATAGGCAAAAAACAAAAACAAAACAAAACAAAAACAAAAAACAAAACAAAACAAACAAGGCATTTCATTACGGCTATCCAAAGCAGAGAAATCAGAATTTAAATAATAAGAAGGCAGACAGAGAAAATGAAGGAGACAATGTGAAAAAAAATAAATAAATAAAATGACATCATAGAATGCGACAGAAATATATTCCTTTATCTTCCTTCCAGCATCTAAGCTATATATCAGCAGTTTGAAGGAAGTAATAAACTACAGAATATACTTCCATTGGGTTGGAAAAATTTAAAATATAGCCTTCTTCAGAAGATGGTATCAAAAATTTAGTTTCATAATTTCCAGTCTCAAAACTTCATCAGGGACCCGAAGTAAATAGCAGCCAGGAATAATGTCAGATCCATACATCTTAAAAGTTCATGTCAGTTCTAATTAATAGACATGACGTTAATACCTTCAAACAATTTCAGACACTTATATCATCTACATTCTGTGCACAAACATACTTTCATTGTGCCACTTAATATTATCACAAATTTATTTGGACGTCTATGTTGATATCTAGAGAGTTGAGAACTTGTTTTTGTTTTGTTCAGTTATGTTTCTTATTTCCTACTTGGCCCCCAAGTCCATTGCATAGTGACTGGCACACAGAGGATTCAATAAATAAGTACTGGATTGATTGTCTCATTATATTTAAATTTTTGTACTGGAATAGACTGTTGTAAGTACTAAATTATATTCCCGCTATTGCCTTAAAAACTTGCAATGCTATTTCAATCACTTTTTATGCATCAAACTAACCTATGCATATGCCTCAAAAGAGTTCTTAGAGCTGTAAGCTTCAAGTTTGAGCCTTACCTGGCTGAACACAATTTGATTTACAAATTTATCCTGAAATTCAAAGAAAGAGATAAGAAAAATGAAGAAAAAGCAATTTTTCTTTTCATAAAACCTTACTACATTTTTAAAAATGCAAACTTGACAGATCGAAAATATCCCAACTGTGCTTGCCTATATGCATAATGGCTTTATACCACTTTTGTGTTTGTCAAAATTTCTATAGAAATCACAGACCAGCTTTATCTCTTGACTTTCAAACATACCTCAAGTAAAATATGCTGAGGTAGTAAAACTAATTTAAGTTCTGTGAAAAGTATTCCAGTAAGAACTCAAAAAGCAACACATTAGTTGGCTTTCTAAAGCCTAACAACTTATCTGACATTAACACAAATAAAAATGTAGTTTTAGTTATATGACCGAGAAAAGGAAATTGAATGCAAGTTAAATTGTAGCTAACACTTAGATGTGCTATGTGCCAGCTGGTGAATTAAACCCTTTACAGATTAGAACATTGAGGTTTGGAAAGTGGAAAGAAAGTCTCATACATTTTATGAGGCCTTGGAGTTTGAAGTCAGGCAACCAATAACGTATTGTGGGAGAAAAGTAAAAGCAAAGCTACTATATAACCTGAAGAGTAGCAAACAAACTATTCTAGAGACCTGGTTATAAGATTTGGTTTTCCCCAGGCATCTTTATTCCAAGCATGTAGCCAAAAACAGCCAACCCTTGATGGCGTGTCTGTAGTCACCTTCTTCACGCCAACCAGGAGAAGGAATTTCACAAGGTAATGTCATCAGTTAAGGCAAGAACTGGCCATTTTCACTTCTTTTGTGATTCTTCAGTTACTTATGACCATCTGAATGTGTACGTACTGGTCACAGGGGATATGATAGCTTAGCTTGGGCTCAGAGGCCTGACAATAACATCATTCCTAAAGTTAAAAAATCACTTACTATCCCTATTGCATGAGGTAATTTATGTATTTTATTGTCACTGAATATAGAAAGACTCAGTATTTAGTATTCATGTTCTATTTCTTTAAAAAAATATCTATTATAAAAATTTTGGAATAATTTTAGATTTACGGAAAAGATGCAAAGGTGGTATGCAATTTATCTGTTTACCCTTCACAGATTTTTCCTAATGTCAATACAGTTCATAATGATGTAGTTGAAAAAACTAAAGAATTAATATTAGTGTATTAGTACCTCAACTACAGGCTTTTTTGCCAATGTCCTTTTTTTGTGTAAGATTTCAATCCAGGAAACATTGCATTTAACATGCTATACTTTTTAACAGCCCACTCTTTTACAAGATAGGTGTCCATATTTTTATTTTCAATAATGAATATTTTTCTTAATAATTGGTTCCCTATGATTGTTATGAGAATAACAATACCTTCTTATATAAAAATTATACATATTACATATTATACATACAGATTAGATATATAATACATAAGGCAAGCAATTTATAGCTTACATATTACATATATACTACATTCTATAAGCACTTCTATCTACGTATAACATAAATATATGATATTGTATATACATAATAATGTGTGTATGTGTTTGGGTATGTATCTCCTGCCAAAAAATTTGAGAAAACTGAATACTACTTTCTTGCAGAAAAGCAATGTAAACAAGCATAGATATAGGTGATGAGAAGTGGAACAATTAGTATTTTTAACTTTGTGAAATTTAAAATTCTCAATTTAACTAAAAATCTATTTTTAAGTTATAAATATACCCAATAATATACCCAATGATTTGTGGTTCATAAATGTAATGGGGAAGAAGTATAATATGCTAATAATATTGTGTCATATCATTAGTTATGTCATAATATAGAGGCATATTAATAATTATAAAATCCACTGTTTAAAGGTTCAAAATCAGTTTAAGTGAATAAGAGCATAATTTCATGATGTATTCTACAAACTATTAGACTTGATAAATAAATTACTTATAACTTTGTAACTTTGTTGTTAAGCATATGAATACAAAGGTAGACAATCTGCCTGAAATCCTAGCATTATTACAAATTGAGTAACCTTGGGAACTATGCCTTAGTCTCCTTGCCTGTTAAATTCAGTTAATAATAGTATTTACTTTATAGAATTGTTGAAAGGATTAAACTAGTATATTCATGTAAAACACTTAAAATAGTGACTTGTAAATAATCAATGGTATTAGTAATCATTTTCATAAAGTAATTTTATATATAAGTGCCATTATTGATATTTATTTGTATCATCAGAACATTTTCTTGAATGATACTATTTTTCAATCCTCATGTCATAAAACTAATAAATAAACATATTCACCGGAAGCTTAATATTTATCCCCATTCAATTCTTTAAGAATCCTCAGAAAAATGTGGCAATATGCAAAAGAGATGTCAAATTTCCCCATAGTAGAGTCTGCAAGGACTCCTGACAATGTTTTCTTTTAAAATTCTCAGTTATGATAGCTTTTCCTGCACAATGCCAAGCAACGATATCTCCCAGGCTTTGCAATGCTTGAAACAGAAAGAGCCCATCAATAAAATAGAAGAAGGCTAGACAGTAAGGGAAATCTTCAAATGGTTTCCCAAGTTTTTCTAATTCCCTTCAAGAAAATCAGTGAAACTCCAAACAGAAAGAGACTGAAATGTCTATTTACTCAAGCTCTAAAGGGATTAGCTAAGTCTTTCTGCTTACATTAGATATTTTTGATTGTTTTGTTTGGTTTCGCACCCCTACACATAATCACTTTGAATCTCATGGCAAGGATGAAAGAATAAGTACAGCATCCTCCAGAGAACATTTTTAAAAATACAAATTAAACATAATTTCAGAACTAGCCAATGTTTTTTAAGGTGAATGTTCTACTCTTCAAACTATAATGACAAACAAAACAACTTTCAAATCATTTGATTGCATAGTGTTATAATTTTCCATAGATACTTATTGTCATTTAAAAAGACTGAAAGAGAAAAGCATAAGAGACATAAATGTAAACATGACTTGGTCTTTAAACAAAAGGCCACAGTCAAAAATCAGTGGTAAAATAAAATACTGATTTAAGAGGAACAGATATCCCAAGGAACCAGGAAGATTACTGTGGAGATAGTTGCAATAATTCAAGCAGGAGATGATGAAGGAAGTGTAACCTGCACATGTTTAAGAGGTGAGAATTAGTGCTTAGATGTTGTAGAGTGTGTGAAAAGGAAAATACAGACTTTGTGCAAGGATTTGGATCGGGTTTCACTTTTGATTCATGGAACAAATCTGAAGTTGACATTGACATGAATTTCAATTACCCTCTGAAGATCACTTCCTTGATCCTCAACCGCATTATGAGAGTAGGAAGCTGTTTTTACAATATTAAAGATGTGGTCACGTGTTCAGATGGTGATGTACTACAGCTCTGGAAACTGAAAGAGTTTATCATGTAAGATGAATTAATATGACAGCTCAGCATGAAAAAACAAGAATTTAGTGGAGACCTTGAGGGTTGTGGAATGTTTAAACTAGATATTGAGGAAAACTGAAGTTGCTGATTAAACCTACATAAAATAACTGTTTAGAAAGATGAAAGACTGAGCTAAGTTTTAAAGTCATAAATTGTTTGGCACTAAACTGCTCGTTTTCCCAGTTGTCTCTGGTATGTTCAACATATCAGTTACAAAATCAGGGAAACAAATTTTAGAGTATTTTGTTTACCAAAAATAGCAAGTTAGAAATAAAAATGTATTTATGAAACAAGATACATGTATCTATATAGTTACACCTATACACACTCGTACACCTATATACACATGTATTTAAATGTCCATGTATATACATATACATATTAAGACCATTTAATCATTTTCTAGGATATTACTTAAAAATGGACACATGAAATAATACATGCACATACTAGTCCTGCTGTATACATTAGGCACTCTTTTATGATTATTAGATATAAAAATCTTTGAATCATTGAGTTTCCTAAAAACAACTGAATAAAAATGACATTGCTTTTAAAACCTATAAAATTTATACATAAAATATAAGAAAATATTAAGGGAAAGTATTCTATAAGTATATGAATCTGACATAAGTGAAAAGTCAAAATTTTGTAGTTATAGAAACATCCTCATTATAAAATTTAAGAAAATTTAAGATGGGTGCAGTAGCTGACAATCTCAGCAATCTGGGAGACTGAGGAAGAAAGATCATTTGAGCCCAGGAGTTTGAGACCAGCCTGGGCAACATAGCAAGATCCCATCTCTTAAAAACATGAAATGAAATAAAAAATTTAAGCAAATTCAATAAAGTCCTTTTTAAATAATAAGAACACACCTTCAAAAAAGAAAAAAATACAATATAAAATCGTGTTGAATTAGAAGGTTGAGTAAGAAATGAATATTTATAAATACTGAGGAAAAAAATCTATAAACAAAAGCACATTTTAACTATAGTTTCAGGGTATTTTCTGAGCCAATATTTACTTGTGTTCATACAGTTTTTTTTTGTAGGGGTTAGAAACAAGCAAACCAATATTTTGTTAAACATTAAATAATTTCTATGTTATGAAGAAAATATGTATTTTTTGAGACTTGTAATGATTTTAAATGAAAATAAATAGCATGTATTTCAAATATATTCTCTCCTCTTCTGGTAGTAGAATTCAGAAAAATGTCTAGTTGTTACAGCATTTTAGGCTATTCTAGAACAAAGCAACTAATCCAACTAATTAAGTATACATTTGAAGAGAATAAAGTCAGAGGCAGCACACATCTTTTACAAATGTATCAAGAATTGACTAGTTTACATTAATATGGGCTTTACAAATATTCTTTGCTAAAAATCAAGTGTGTTATGATTCATTTTATTCACAAATCTGTTACTCTCTGTCAATAAAGCCATATACCTCAACACTGCATCTCAACAAAATGAAAGTAAAGAATCCATTTTTATTGTGTTCTAAAACTAACAATTAAATTCTAGGAGGACAAAGAAAATAACAATGTAAGAAGCAGAAGGATTCATCCCACAGCCTCATAAATATGTGAATAACACATACAAAAATAACAAATATGCTAAGAAATATAAAATATGAAGATGATTGCCTTAGGGGCCAAGTTAAGTGCATTGTTGGGATGCACCCCATGTGAACTATTGAGAGGACTAGATAGAAAAGGAAGGAATTACATTATAGAAAGTTGGCCAAAACTGACTCTACGTCCAAAGGAGAAGCCTTAATATTTTTCTAGTAGGTCGACATTATAAGGTCACCATCAAACATGCTCACGAATAATATACTTAATATTCTCCAAGAAATGGAGGACTATATTGTATGTAGGTAACCTCAAAGACTAACTTTGACATACCTTCCAAAATTGTTCTAATGTAAATTCAGGGCCCTCTTTAACACTGAGATCATTCTGCTCTAATATGGTTTGGCTCTGTGTCCCCACTCAAATCTCATCTGGAATTATAAACCTCATGTATCGGGGGGGACCTAATGGGAGGTGATTGATCATGGGGGCAGTTTCCCCTGTGCTATTCTTGTGAAGGTGAGTGAGTTCTCACAAGATCTGATGGTTTAAAGATGTGTGGCTTTCTTCTCTCTCTCTCCTGCTGCAAAGTAAGACATGCCTTGCTTCTCCTTCAACTTCCACCATGGTTGTACATTTCCTTACACTATTCCCAGAATATTTTTATATTATTACACTAAAGGATATAAGACAAAAATATTTTTTAAAAAAAGATGAGTAAATTTTTCAAGCCAAGTAGCTCACACTGTATTAAAGGAAAGAAAAATGTAAATAAATACAGATAACACTGCATACCAAGTACTGCAATGATAAAGATATAATTCAAACAAAAGTCAAAGCCGAAAATATTCATTTGATGTGTTTCAATTTGAGATATCTACCTTCATAAGTAGAATAAACAAAACACTTATTTCTACCTTTCATTTAAAAAACATTTATAAAGAAACCAATAGCTGAAATAGGGAATGACTTGAAACTATGAATACATGCTTATGAATAACACATATGTGAATAGTGACAAGGAGCATGAGATAGGCACTAGACACTTAACAGAGAAAAAATGGGGAAATGGTTGTATAAGTAAGTTCAGAAATTATATAAATATTCTAATCACAATCTATTTACCAATTGTTATTTATCAACCCCAAATGTTTTCACATATTAGTATAGGTCTATAAGTGAATACAACTTATTTCTGAGCATTAAATGTGCTAAATTAGAGCATTATAACTAAACTGCACAATATCCGTCAATAGTGTCTTTGTCCAGTGTTTAGCAAACAAGGAGTACCTAACTTTATTGAGGTAAGCTGTGGACATATCCTGAGAACACAACATGAACCTGGGGACATTCTTAACTGATCAAACTTATGTCATAAGTAAGGTTACCAGATGAAATATAGGATGCTACAGTTCATTTTATTTTCAGATCATAAATATAGATATGGAGACAGAGAGAGTGAGAAAGATGAATGCGTATATAGACAGATAAAATGTGTTTTCTCCATGCAATATTTGGAACATGTTTATACTCAAGTAAGTATTATTTATCTAAAATTCAAATTTAATTGGGTATCTTTTATTTTAATTTTGTAATCTGGCAAGCCTAGTCTCTGAATACTTAGCAAGGAAAAACAGGAGAATTTTATTCTTTTTTTTTTTTAATTTATTTATTATTATTATAATTTAAGTTGTAGGGTACATGTGCATAACGTGCAGGTTTTTACATATGTATACTTGTGCCATGTTGGTGTGCTGCACCCATCAACTGGTCATTTACATCAGGTATAACTCCCAATGCAATCCCTCCCCCTTCCCCCCTCCCCATGATAGGCCCCGGTGTGTGATGTTCCCCTTCCTGAGTCCGAGTGATCTCATTGTTCAGTTCCCACCTATGAGTGAGAACATGCGGTGTTTGGTTTTGTGTTCTTGTGATAGTTTGCTAAGAATGATGGTTTCCAGCTGCATCCATGTCCCTACAAAGGACACAAACTCATCCTTTTTGATGGCTGCATAGTATTCCATGGTGTATATGTGCCACATTTTCTTAATCCAATCTGTCACTGATGGACATTTGGGTTGATTCCAAGTCTTTGCTATTGTGAATAGTGCTGCAATAAACATACGTGTGCATGTGTCTTTATAGCAGCATGATTTATAATCCTTTGGGTATATACCCAGTAATGGGATGGCTGGGTCATATGGTACATCTAGTTCTAGATCCTTGAGGAATCGCCATACTGTTTTCCATAATGGTTGAACTAGTTTACAATCCCACCAACAGTGTAAAAGTGTTCCTATTTCTCCACATCCTCTCTAGCACCTGTTGTTTCCTGACTTTTTAATGATCGCCATTCTAACTGGTGTGAGATGGTATCTCATTGTGGTTTTGATTTGCATTTCTCTGATGGCCAGTGATGATGAGCATTTTTTCATGTGTCTGTTGGCTGTATGAATGTCTTCTTTTGAGAAATGTCTGTTAATCCACATGTTAGCTTATAAACCTATTTCCTTCACAAAGGCTCCTGTGATAATCTCACCTCTAGAAATCTTCTGAATTTTTTGAGTGTCTGTCAACATAAGGTTGGAGATTGGATTTAGAAAGAGTGTTCAAAGAGAAGTTGCTAACATTGCTGAGTTATCATGTGAATAATCCACAACACATTTTTACTGCTACAGGTAAGACTAGAATGTTAGGACACCTATTAGATTCCAACAGGAGAATACAGAGCAGCAGTGATACAGCATCACAGGCCATCCAAGATAGGCAGTTCTAGGCCCAGAGCATTAATATTTAGCTGTTTTTGCCCCATTTTTAAAACATTGGTCAGAGAGGCAGTTTTGTAAATTTATGAGGGAATTGGTATTGCATAGACCTAAGAGTAGTATGATATGTGTATTTGTGATATGTTGTCCAGCATTGTTTTTCAGATTTTATGTATGGCTATGTTGAAGTTCCTTTGTCATTCTAGGACAACATGGAAGGAGGAACCCTCCAGCCTATTGCCTATTGCCTTGAGAAGCAACACCCCCCCAGCCTCATTTGCCAAATACATAATTACCATCAAGTTTTAAAAACATTTTTCTTGAAATAAGAATATTTGATATTAAACAAAGGTGAAACTATAAGGCAAATACAAAACCCCAACAAATCATTATGTCAGCATCAGGTAATCTCCTGGGCTGAGAGTTTATGATTATGGACTCATTACTTCTACCAAGTTAACATAACATAAAATGTTTTCATGATGTTCCTCTCTACTTTGTTTTTACCCAGTAAAATCATCATCTTATATATAAAAAGGTACCCTTTTTCCCCATTTTCACCAAAACCTATTTTTTGTTATAATATCCATGTTAACAGATGTGAGATCACATCTCATTATGGTTTTGTTTTGCATTTCCATGATGATTAGCAGTGTGGAGTGCCCTTTAATGTGGCTGTTCATCATTTCTTTGTATACTTTGGAAAAACGTCTGTTCAGATCCTTTTCCTATTTTTTAATTGGATCGTGTTTTGCTATTGAGTTAATGAGACTATATTTTTACAATATTAAATGTTATATATTTTGAATATTAAACTTTATATATTAGGAATATTATAAGCTCTGGTTTGCAAATATTTTCTCCCATTCTGTTTGTTGCCTTTATGTAAAGTACATTTTATTTTACATTCAGGGGCACAAGTTCATGTTTATTACATGAGTATATTGTGTACTGGTGGGAATTGGGCTTCTAGTTTATTCAGTATGCAAATAGTGAACATTGTACCTGATCAGCAATTTTTCAGCCCTCACCCTCCTCCCATCCCCCACATTTTGGAGTCTCCAGTATCTATTATTTGCTTCTTTATGTCCATGTGTACTCCTTATTTAGTCCCACTTGTAAGTGAGAACATAGAGTATTTTATTTTCCATTTCTGAGTTAGTTCTCTTAGGATAATGACCTTCAGCTCCATTCATGTTCCTGCAAAGAACAAAATTTCATTATTTTTGTGGCTGTGTAGTATTCCATGGTGTATATATACCACATTCTCTTTATTCAGTCAACTGTTGATGGACTGTTAGGTTGGTTCAATGACTACACTATTGGGAATAGTGCTGTAATGAACATATGAATACAGGTGTCTTTTTTACATAGTTATTTTTTTTCCTTTGAGTAGATAGCCAGTAGTCCAATTGCTGGGTTGAAGGGTATTTCTATTTATAGTTCTCATACATTCCCACCAACAGTATATAAGCATTTCCTTTTCTCTGCATCCATGACAACATCTCTTGTTTTTTGATTTTTTTAAAAAGCTATTTGGACTGATGTAATATGATATCTCATTGTGGCTTTAATTTGCATTTCTCTCATGGTTAGTGATATTGAGCATTTTTTTCATGGTGTTTGTTGGCTGCTTGTATGTCTTCCTTTGAGAAACATCACTTTATGTCCTTTGCCCAGTTTTTAATGTGGTTGTTTGCATTTTTCTTGTTGAGTTGTTTGAGTTACTTGTTGATTCTGGATATTGGTTCTTTGTAAGAGGCATAATTTGCAAATGTTTTCTCTCATTCCAAAGGTTGTCTTTTTACTCTGTTGATTATTTCTTTTATTATGCAGAGGCGTTTTAGTTTAAGTTAGTTTCACTTGCGTACCTTTGCTTCGTTGCATTTGTTTTGGGGTATTCATCATAAATTCTTGTATGTTGCCTTTTAATAGTGTTTCCTTTCAATGTAGAATCTTGTTAGTTTGATGTAGTGTCACGTGCCTATTTTTAGTTTTGATAGCTATGTCTTTGGTGCCATATCAAAGAAATTACTGCTAAAGACAATGCCCAGAACTCTTGCCCTATGTCCATCCAGGTGTTTCGTTATTTTAGGGCCTATGTTTCACCCTCTAATACATTTTGAGTTGATATTTGTGTATTGTATAAGAGCTCAGTTTAACTTTTTGCATGTGGATATCCAGTTTTCTCAACACCATTTTTTGAAGAAGCTATTCTTTCTCCATTGTGCATTCATGACACTCTTTTGTCAAAGTTATCAAAAATTTAAAAATAGAACAACCATATGAACCAACAACCCTACCTCTCTGTATATATCCAAAAAAATTGAAATCTGGATCTTGGAGAAATATCTGCACTCCCATGTTGATTGTAGCATTATTCACAACATTTAAGACATGCAAGCAACTTAAATGTCCATTGATACCTGAATGGATAAGAAATACGATATATTCTTACAATACAATATTATTGTCTTAAAAACAGGGGAAAATCTTTCCATTTGTGACAACGGGGTGAACTATCGACCATTTTGCTAAGTGAAATAAGCCAGATATAGAAACACAAGTACTCCATGATTTCACTCATACGTAAAATCTAAGGTAGTAAAACTTATAGAAGCTTAAAGTATGGAATGGTGATTTCCAGGGTCTTGGGGAGCAGGAGAGGTGGTACATGGAGGTATCAGTCAAAGGTACAATGTTTTGGTTATACAAGATGAATAATTCCTAGAGGTTTACTATATAGCATAGTGCCTATAGTTAACAATAGTGTATTGCATACTTAAACATTTGCTAAGATCTTATGTTGTATTCTTATACAAATAGTAATAATAATAGTAAAGAATATGGGAGGAATCTTTTGGAGATTATTGGATAAGTTTATGACATAGACTGTGGTGACATTTTTACAGGTATATACTTAGCTCCAAACTCACCAAATTGTATACATTAAAAATGTGCAATTTTTGTATCCCAAACATATCTCAATAAAGTGATTTAAAAAAAGATTAGTGCAACTATATATGTCTGTACCCAGGATTTGACTTTCCTGATCAATGTTTCCAATGGCAATTCATTGTGAATAAAACCAATCAACTTTTTCAAAATGAGATACAATGTATTGATTGGCATAGCTCAGGATATTATATTGAAAATATGTATTTTTGTTACATTAAGATGTGAATAATTTTTATTCCTTATTCAATGAGAGCTAAGGTGAGTCTGGCAACTTGGTTATGCCATGTTGTATTGTGAAGATCATTTTTATTGAGATTATCATGTATCCATATTGGTTTACAGAATCCTTACAGAAATTAATAAAGCTAAGTTATCACTCCTCAATAAATTTAAAATACAAAAGTTAACCAACACAAGTAAATATACATCATAAAAAATTAGTACAAAGAAAGAACAGCACATATATACAAGTATATCCAAGTATACTTGTATACTTGGGTATAAGTAACTTCAGTAATACCCAAGCTTGAACTTTCTGAGAAACCATTTTGTATTATGAATTATTTCAGAATTAAATAAGCATATAAGTATTCATTATCTTTGTACAAATCCCAATAAAATGTTCTGACAACAATGAGAAGTATTATCCTTATACTTTTGCAGAATCTTAAATCTTTCATAATAGTATTAAGGTAATCAATGAGTAAGAACTTCAAGTGAAAGCTGAATATATGAAAAATCTTTAGCAGTTTTACTTGAATACAATGTTATTTAACTTCAGTGGAACCTATGAAGCCAATTAATCACAAGAAATGCCATAAAGTAATAAATTAGGGAATTCATTTCTCACATCCAAAAAGTGGCTGATCTATCCCAAAAATAAATGATGAATCATTACAATTGTGAGCTACTTCTATTATACTGTTAAAACATTATAAAGATACAATATTTTTATATGTAGAATCCCTCGCCAGAGTAATCAGGCAAGAGAAAGAAATAAAAGGCATTCAAATATGAAAAGAAGAAGTCAAACTCTCCCTCTTTGTTAACGATATGGGTCTATACTTAGAAAACCCTAAAGACTCTGGCAAAGGGCTACTAGAAGTGATAAACTATTTTACCAAGATTTCAGTCTACAAAATAAAGTGCAAATATCAGGAGCATTGCTCTACACCAATAACATCCAAGTTGAAGGCCAAATCAAGAACACAATCCCATTTAAAATAGCCACAAATAAAATAAAATACCTAGGAATACAGCTAACCAAATTGGTGAAAGATATGTACAAGAACAACTGTAAAACATTGCTGAAAGTAATCAATGATGACACAAATAAATGGAAAAATATCCCATTTTCATGAATTGGATAATCAATATCATTAAAATGGCCATACTTCTCACGGCAATTTATAGATTCTTATCAAACTACCAATACAATTCTTCACAAAATTAGAAAAAAAAAAACTATTCTAAAATCCATATCAAACCAAAATAGAGCCCCAATAGCAAAGGCAATCGTTAGCAAAAAGATCAAAGCCAGAAGCATCACACTACCTGATTTCAAACTCTGCCATAAAGCTACAGTAACCAAAACAGCATGTTATTAGTACAAAAACAGACATACAGACCAATGGAACAGAATAGAAAACTCAGAAATAAAGCCGCACACCTACAACACTCTGATATTCAACAAGTTCAACAAAAAGAAGCAATGGGGAAAGGACTCCCTATTCAATCAATGGTGCTGAAATAACTGGCTAGTCATATGCAGAAGAATGAAACTAGACACTTACCTTTCACCATATAAAAATTAACTCAAATTGATTAAACATTTAAATTTAAGACCTCAAACAATAAAAATCCTAGAAGAAAATCTAGGAAATAACCTTCAGAAGCAATTGCAACAAAACAAAAATTAACAAGTGGGGCCTAATTAAAATAAGAGCTTCTGCATAGCCAAAAAACAAAAAAAACAAAAAAACAAAAAAACTATCAGTGGAATAAAGAGACAATCTATAGGGTGGGAGAAAATATCCACAAGCTATGCAACTGTCAAAAGTCCAACATCTAGAATCTAAAAGGAACTTAAACAAATCAACAAACTGGAAACAAATAATCTCATTAAAATTGGGTAGAAGACATGAACAGACAATTCTCAAAAGAAGACATACAAGGGGACCAACAAATGTATGAAAACACTCTCAACATCACTAATCATCAGAGAAATGCAAATGAAGATCCCAGTGAGATACCACCTCATGCCAATCAGAATGGCTATTGTTAAATAAAAAGTCAAAAAACAACAGATATTAGGGAGGCTATGGAGAAAAGGAAATGCTAATACACTGTTGGTGGGAATGTAAATTAGTTTAGCCACCATGGTAAGCAATTTGGAGATTTCTCACATACCCTAAAACAAAGCCACCATTTAACTCAGCAATCCTATTATTGGGTTTATACCTAAAGGAGTATAGATCATTATACCAAAAAGATACATGCATCACGATGCTATTTACAATAGCGAAGTCATGAAATCAACCAAAGTACCCATCAATAGTGGACTGGCTAAAGAAAAAGTGGTACATATACATATGGAGCCAAAAAAAAATTACATCCTTTGCAGTAACATAGATGGAGTTGGAGGTCATAATCCTAAGCAAATTAATGCCAGAAGAGAAAACCAAATACTACATGTTCTCACTTACTAGTGTAAATTAAACATTGAGCACACATAGAAGCAAGCACGGGAAAAATAGATACTGTGGCCTACTAAATGGGGGAGAGAGGGATGAGTGCATAGAGAAACTACGTTTTGGGTACTATGCTCACTACCTGAGTCCAATATACTCACGTAACCATCCTACACATGTACTTTCTGTATCTAAAATAAAAGCTGAAATTTAAAAAAAAAATTAAAATTGAAAATATTTTAAAACAGAATCCCTGGTGGCAAACATTGCCTGATATGAAAATATTTTGTGCTTAAAATAAATAAGAAATTATGACATTAAATTAAAAACAATTTAAAATATATATACTTTTTATTTCTGCTTACAATAAGTAGAAGAATATTAAATTATGAAATATATAATGGTGTGATCAATTTATTTTGTATCTAAAACATACTCTAAACATAACATTGTAAAACATATTAAAATCATGCTTGTTTAAATGTGTTTAAAAATTGAGCAAAGTATTTTTATTCTATTTTAAGAACATCTGTACGTTTACACATTATTTCAAACATTTCTTAATTTCATTTCTGTTTTGTTTTTCATGTATTTAAGTCTTCAGAGGCTAAAGTAGAAAAAGTTAGAGAATGGAACTTTTCTACTTCTTGAAAAGTGTAACTAAACTTTTTACTAATATTAATGCTTAACTGACTTAAAATACTGCTAACTAATAAAGGAGCAGGGCTGATAATATCTTTGAAGGCTGTAGGAGAATATGTTTCTATATGACTCTGCAAGAGGGATTTGGATCTTTTCAGAGCTTCAAGTAAAACATGTAATCCTTTGTCAATTGAAATGAACTGAAAACTCTCTCAGGTTGATTTCTCAAAAATACAACCTTTATTATTCCACCATAAAAATGAATGAAGTCCTGTCATTTGCAATAATGTGGTTGGAAATAGAAGACCATTATATTAAATTAAACAAGCCAGAATAGAAAGAAAAATGTTGCATATTCTCACTCATTTGTGGGAGCTAATAATGAAAACAATGGAACTCATGGAGATAAAGAGTAGAATGATAGTTATCAGAGTCTGGAAAGGGTGATGGGGGAGGGGTGAAGTGGGGATGGTTGATGCATATAAAAATACAGTTAGAGAGAATGAATAAGATCTAGTATTCAATAGCACAACAAAGTGATTACAGTCAACAATAATTTATTGCACATTTTAAAATAACAAAGAGTATAATTGCAATGTTTGCAACACAAATAAATGATAAATGTTTGAAGTGATTTATAGCCCATTTACCCTGATATCATTATTATAGATTGGAAGACTGCATCAAAATAGCTCATGTGCCCCAAAATATATACACCTACTATGTAACCACAGTTTTTTTTTTTTTTCATCGATCTCATAGTGGTAGCGAATATAATCTGTTAGAGGCTGGCAAAGGAAAGATAAAGAAAGGTTAGTTAATGGGTCCAAAAATACACTTAGAGGGAATAAGGTCTAGTGCTTTGTATCACAATAGGGCAACTATAGTTACCAATGACTTACTGTGTGTTTCAAAGTAGCTAGAAGAGTAGAGTTGAAATGTTCTCAACACGAAATAATGATAAATGTTTTAGGTGATGGATATACCACATATTCAGATTTTATCAAATATGTGTGTATGTATTTTATCAAATATTTTGTTTTAGTAAACATTAAAGATTAGAAAAATGTGAAAAAAAATGCATCCTTTTTGATTGATGATCCTTTCTGGGGGAAAAACAAAGCTTAATTTTTAAAAAGTATGGGAACAAAACTTTTATTTAATAATGTCAAATTTTATCATATTTGTGACATAAAATACCAGCATATACTTTAAATAATTCAAACACTATCTGGCATTTTATATGGTATACATTGATTACATTCTTTGTTAAAATGTACTCATTCAATTTATATTTTCCATTATTTACTCTGTCTTAAGCATTCTGCTAGGGCATAAAGACAAAACACATAGAACATGATTTTTGCCCACAAGTAGTAATAGTCCAAGTAATTTTTATTTTTTTCACTTCAGACATTGGTTCCACATCTGTGCTAAGTAAATAAAATATTCTAAAAATGGGATATTTGTTAATGCCTAGAGAAGAGAAGAAAAATTAAATATGCATGAGTTTATGTTCTGTTTGTACACTTGATTGAAGAACTTTCTTTTCCCTATAAATAGGACTTCCAGCTTTTGTTCTTCATATTTCACATAAATAGCTTATATATGTTTCCTGAAGGATAGTGATAATTACATTCTTGAAAAACCACATCAGTAAAACATTGATTTAAATAGGAATAGTAAAATAAGTAAATAGTTGTTTCTGAAAAATTATTTATCTCCTAATTGATCTTTAATACTGAATACATTAGCTATTATGCATGGCAAATGTTTCAGCAAAACTCCTATTTATGGAGAATCCATCCATATGATTGTTCCAGTCTTATTATTTGAATTAGTGTTACCTTTTTCTTTGTAACACCAGGAACACTAATGTAGGGTATGGTTTCAGATTTAATGGTTTTATATTCAACAATAATACAATGCCAATATCTGTTATTCTTGAGTAAATACTGGGCATTGTACATATTATCTATTTTGTGCTACACATGTAAAAATAAGTATAATACACTAAGCATATTTTTATGCAGCAGGCACAATGGTAAGTAATATAAAATGTTGTATAATAACTCAATCCTTAGAGCAACAATGTTTTTAAAAGGCACTGAATAGATATATGAACAACTTGCCTATGGTCAAAAAATAATTAACTAGGCACATTACTGTAATGAGGTCTTTCTGGCTATATTGTCTGAAATTTTTTTTTCATCCCACATGATTAGGACTTGAGGTCGCAGAGGGAAAATCTACTTAAAATAATAATTGGGAGTTAATTGTAAAAAGTATACTGCATATTTATATGATTTTATATAGTATATATGTGTGTATATATATATTTTATAGTTGTTTGGTGAACAAAAAATGTTGGGAACAAAGTGGCAGTTTTGTTTTGGAGTTATTTGATTCACTTGTATACACACTTGTAAACTAACACTTGAGTTGTTAATACTTTTCATAGGAAACCATATTTTTGTTTTTGGAAACATTATGCCTTACCTTATTTGGGTTGCTATAACAAAGTGCTATAAAATGGGTAGCTTAAAAAACAGAGAAATTCACTTCTCAGTTCTGGAGTATTGGAAGATCAAGATCAAAGTGCCAACAGATTCAGACTTTGGTGAGGGCCTGCCTTATGGTTCATAGATGTTTCCTCTTCTTGTGTCCTCCCATGGTGGAAGGGGCATGGGTCTCTCTAGGGCCTCTTTTATAAGGGCACTAATCCTGTTTATGAGGATTGTACCCTCATGGTCTAATCACCTTTTAAATGTGCTACCTCTTAGTATCACTTTAGGGGTTAGACTTTCAACATATGAATTTTGGGGAGACACAAACATTCAGACCGTAGTACATTCTATGATAATATTATGTACTTGTACTGAATATAATACAAAATAATTGCAATGTTTTGGTTTGATCCTTGCAATAATCAATGAGTTCTCAAGGGTAGTTATGTATAGCTCTAATTAGTAGATAAAGAAAATGAAGAGCGGAAAAATAAAGGCATTTACATAGGCTCACATGGCTAGGAGATGGTAGAGCTGAAATAGAGCAGTTCTCCACTTCCTGTGTTATTTGTGCCCATTAACAAGTGGTTATTTTAAGTAATATAAAATGGATGCATTTTAATGCTTATTTATAATAAGATATTACCATATGAATCCAAAACTAATACATAGATGTCAATATAAAGATGATCACACATTACTTACAGGATTCTCGAGGCAGCTAATTACTTCTTATACTACTAAATTTTCTTCACCTTAGGCTTTTACAATTAATGTCTATTTTGAATGCTATATAGAGAGTGCTTCTAAAAACACTCATCAAATTTATAGCATTTCCAGTTTATTCTGTTAAAAATTAAATCTCAGTAAGAGTAAACTAAGTATAGATACATACAAAATATACTACCATTAAATATTTTAAGGCTTGGGAGTCTTTTACTTCTCCCATTTTAATATTTTAATATCATGTGTGGAAATTCAAAATAATGAAGCCTATATTTTCTAATTTCATATTTATTGAGCCTACTAAATATGGTGTCGTGCAATGCATTCCATGTATGCAGTTTCATTTGGAATTTTAAAGTTTGTTTCTGTGATTTTATCTTAACATTCTTCATCTTTCATCTGTTTAAAATATTATTGCACTTCAAGACAAATTAAAATAATAGCAGTATACACAAGTAAACATTTTACTTGGAAAGCTCCCCAAATGGAAATAATCAAAATTAATGCTTATCCAGCCATAGTTCAAAATCATCAATTATGAACAATATAAAGTGAGTCAAGAATACCATTGCTATTGTAGATAAATAGATGCATTCCCAATAATTCTGGAAATAGAGTTGATATAACTTGCTGATTCATTGGATGTTAAATCAGAAGATTCAATAATAATTTAGAGGTTTTGGGTTTGAGTTCAAGTTGGGTGGATAATGGTGCTGCTTATTGCACTAGGAAAGATTGGAAAGGATTTCAGTCTGGTGATCTCAAAAGGGGAAAAAGACAGATATAGAGTACTGCCTAGGCTATGTTAAGATCAGGTGATTATTAACAAATGAGACAAAAAACATCAATTTTGCCAACTATAGATTATAATTCCAAACAAGATGGCAAAGATACATACCAGAAATTTTCACTGTCTGAAAGAGAAAAATCTTCAAAAACAAACTCAATATTAGACAGACTGGCTAAGAGTAAAGTCGACTCCATGAGCCCGAAACTGATAACTACATATAAATATGTGTGTATGTATATATATATTTGTTTATGTATTTTTCTATACTTTTTCACCAGAATCCTAGAACATAATAGGTGACCAACAAATATTTATAAATATTTATTGACCAAGTGGCTACAAAGCACGTTCCAAGGCAGTTAAATTCAATGTGAAAATTCTAAAGAAAACTTAGGAAATAAAGTAGTTACTGCAAGTTTATTTTATTTTTATCTAAGTGCCATACAATATGTAAAAATATCTTATTCTTTCTATCAGGTGATAGGTTGTCAGAATCAACTTTGTTCTATCCTCTTTTCATTCCTACCCTATACTTTACTCTTTGCCAATACCCATGAAATATATTCAAAGGCAGCTGTCAGGTACTTTCGTCTGAATACAAAAAATGGAATTGAATACATGAAACGGAATATATTACCCGAGAATTTTAAGCCATATTTTTTTTCAGAATTATGGTAATTGAAACACTTACACAGGTTTAACAATGGGGAATAAGAAATAGAACAGCTTTTCTCTCTTTAAGCTTATTACCATAATGATTGAAACGAATGCACAAAAATACTTGTCTGTATAGTTACACACCATATCTGAGACTAAATGATTAAAAAGAAAGGTTACTTCTTTCAAAATGATATGTAAATTGGTACCTTACGTTTATACCAACAGGGCTACTTTATAAGAGCAGATTTTATATCTTATTGAAAGAATCAATTTCTAAAACTAAACATAGAATAAAAAATAAAACTTAGACTGAATATATAAATTAAAATGCAAAAATATTTATTATAAATAAGTGCAAAATGACAACTATATTGCTTCTCTATAATTTGAAAAATGTTACTTACTCTCCAGAGGGCAAATAAAATTCTAATTACTTGTACAATGAAACAGAAACTATTAAGACACAGTTAACATTTTGCTTCTAGAAGAATGACCACTTTATCACAATGGAGAGCCTATGATAAACTGCATACTATTAACTATTTAACAGAATGGGCAGCATCAAATGTTACCTGTATATTTGTCTATATATTTGAGTTTCTATTTTGAAGCACTAATATTAGCACTTAGAATTTCAGCAGTGTAGCTATAGTAAGTAATTATTCCTGCCCAAAGAGAGATGTGGCCTTTGCTCTCGGCTCCTGAGACGGAATCTCTAAGCCTTTGAATGCCCCGCCTGATAAAAGCATCTTTGTTTAGCCAGGGATCATGGCAGATATTCTGTGATTTATGGTGGGGACGTTGGGTCATATAGTATCAGCTCTGCCTCCTGGAGATCTAGAGGAGCCAAAGTCTGAGGATACTCATATAGGCAATTAAATGTTTTTATGTGGATGAAGCCCCAGTAAAAAAGATGGACACCAAGCCTCAAGTCAGCTATGCTGATTGGCAATATTTTGTGCATATAGTCATACATCATTGCCAGGAAAGTTAGTGTTGTCTGCAACTTTACTGAAGGAGAACAACTGAACGCTTCAGTGTTTATTACTTTCTTAAACTCTGCCCCATACAACTCTTCCTTTGGATGATTTAATCTTCATTATTTCAATAAAAGAAGCTGTAGCTGTCAGTATACTTGCTTTCAGTGAGTTCAATGAGTTCTAGCGAAGAACTGAAACTGAGGGTAATCTTGGAACATCTAAAGTTGCATTTTGTGTCAGAAGTGGTGGTCTTGGAGACACCAATTTACAATTGGTGTCAGAAGTGAGAGTATTGCAGATTATTCCCTAACTTTGCAATTAAAATTACATTAATTATAATCTTTATAATTTTACAACTGACATCTATTAACTGTAGTCATTGATCATTTAATCCTTGCACTACACTCCTGAATTAAGTATTATTATAAAGTCTGCTTTACAGATGAAGGAAAGGAAATAGTTGAGTAATTTCCACTAGGTCCTAAAGCTATCTCTCACAGTGGTGAGGATAAATGAATATTTATCCTAATATTAATTAATTTTTATATTGTGTTTGTAGTTGAAATCCCCCATATCAGTTGCATGATTTTCAACATATTACAAATTCAAAAAGAAATAAATTGACTCTAAGACAGAATATTACTAAAATTTTAAATTCACAAACTAAATTACAAATACTTTAATGGGGAACTTCTTTCTCTTGCCCTAACAAACAAATTGACATCTATCCCAGCTCTGTTTCTCACAGCTATCATCTTTCTAAAAGTTTCCTGAGGTTTTACTTAATCACAGGGAAAGATAATTTTGAAAAACTAATAAATCTATGCTTGAGAAATAAAAGATTTGTCTTCTGAAATATTCTGAGTTTTGAGACATGTTCTTCAGCATCATCAGAAAATCAAAGTGCAGTCTTTGGATAGTGTTCACTAAGCATATGATGTAAGCACCATAAGCAACCCTCTGATGCTATTTAACACCCTTAGAAAACTTGCTCATTTCCCTTGCTTATTATTGTGACCATAAACATCAATTGGGCATTTCTAAAATATATTCACCTGGTGCTAGTCACATTTGATATTTCTAACAAATGCACATGAGCCTTAATAGAGAAGATGGTGACTTGAGGAGTCTTAAGAATATATTAAAAATATGAAATTCCACTTATGGACTTGACTGAAGCACTAATGTGGCACTGTATGAGACTATGAGTCCCTTGAAATATTGAATTTAAACAGGTGTTGAATGAGTTTCAGGATTCATTTACCAAGTCATGAACAAAATTGTCACAGATGGTTGACTAAAATACAGAAAAACAACAAGTGATAAATCTTACAAGAAAATTGTATTTCATTCTATTTCAATTAATTCAACAACTGAGTTAACGGTTTGAAGAAAATCTATGTTTAAATATAGAAATGAATGTTGGAGAATGTCTGCACTGATTCTAATCATAGTCAGTTTTCAATTATTTGATTATATTTGACTTAGAGCTAAGGCATACAGACAGAGACAAAAAGGCTAAAACATGTAAGATCTGAAGACAGGGGAGATTAAAGTATTGGGACATTGAGTGGTTGTGTATGGAGGTAAGCTATTGTATATCTGTATTTTGCAATAGTTCTATAAAGAATAGCCATGAGGCCCAGCATGGTGGCTCACATCTGTTATCCCAGCACTTTGGGAGGCTAAGGCTGGAGTATTACTTCTTGTCAGGAGTTCGAGATCAGCCTGGCCAACATGGCAAAATCCTGTTTCTACTAAAAATACAAAAATGAGCCAGGTGTTGTTGTTAGCACCTGTAGTCCCAGCTACTAAGGAGGCTGAGGCACAACAATCACTTGAACCCAGGATGCAGAGGTTGCAGTGAGCCAAGACCGTGCCATTGCACTCCAATCTGGGAGATGGAGTGAGAGATGCTGTTCCCCCGACACTGCAAAAAGTCATGAAATCGTCTTTTTATTTGGTAATCACAGAACATATGGTAGGAATTATTAACAATAGCCAATATTTTTATTGCCTAAGCCTTTCAAATCAGCATGTAACTACAATGAGACTAATTTGTGACTCTTATTTGGAGAATACATGACTATTGTTACTCCTTGAGTTTATAATTAAGCATGTATATGGTGGGTGCAATTAGGGATCAAATATAACCTAATATAATTAATATAAAACTTTCCGTTTCTGTTCATACAACTGTATTCCAAAATAATCATGGGAGCTAAAATAAAATCTCAAACTTTAAATTTAGTCAGCACGATAAAAGGTTTATGGAGTCAAAGTTATTATTGTTTATCCTACAATCCAATTTCAGAATCGTATAAAATTTCAACCTTGTGTTTATTTGCTAATTATCATAAATGATTCTACAAACCAAAGATAATAAATAAACAAACTGTTTTGATAACATGTGTCAATTGAATTTTAATTAATACTTATTTTCTTTGCTCTCTGTGGAAGTGTTTTATATTATATCTGTAAAACGTATATAAAATTAGAATAGGCTTAACTTCCTCTTTCATATGCTTTGTAGAAGTCTTGCTTCCACTTATTTTGAGCACACAGTTGCACACATTGTGTTTACCAACTTTTGCATAACAAATTATTTTCAATTACATTAGTATCTTAGAATGAATCTTTTCCTGAACTCCATCTGTTACTTTGATGATACTTTGGGATACTTGACAAAGGTGGGGTTGTTGGAAACTAGTCCTTTAGATGCACAAAGTGAATGCAGCAAATGGAATATCATGGGACTGAAAAGAATACACTAATGCTAACTTGATCACAGGTGTGAGATGAACTATGTTCTAATTTACAATAATGCCTTTGTACAGTGCCCATTTAATTATCCTTAGATAAGGTAATTTATCTATAATTTGATGTCACCATAGTCTATTAGGCTATGTATCCAAAAGGATCATCAAAGTAACAAGTGGAGCTCAGGAAAAGATTCATTCTAAGACTCTAATTGTCCATGTTTTTTTAAGTTTCCCAACTGTTTCTGAATCTGGGAACCCTAGGAAGTTAAATGCTTACATATGTACTGTCCTTTTTTGAGCAGTGCTCATCCATCAATTTCTCAAAACTGATTTTATCTATTTTTTAGCTTGCCTTGCCACTAATCAGTATTATTTATTTTCCCATTTTAAATTCCACTTCATTGTCTTCCAAATTTCTCCTTAGATGTGATATTTTCTTTTTTTCTTTATTTTTTTTTTAGACAAAGTTTCACTCTTGTTGCCTAGACTGGAGTGCAATGGTGCGATCGTGGCTCACTGCACCCTCCGCCTCCCAGGTTCAAATGATTCTCCTGCCTCAGCCTCCAAGTAGCTAGGATTACAGGCATGCGTCACCATGTCCGGCTAATTTTTCTATATTTTTAGTAGAGACAGGGTTTCTCCATGTTGGTTAGGCTGGTCTCAAACTCCCGACCTCAGGAGATCTACCTGCCTCAGCCTCCCAAAGTGCTGGGATTACAAGCGTGAGCCACTGCGCCCAGCCAGACCTGATATTTTCTTTATTTTTCTTTTGAGAAATATAGGCTATCTTTTCAAATGCAATTCTTGTCCTGGACCCAGTTAATACTTATTCAAGTCAGAGTTTATTCATATAGACTATAGAAATGTATATTACAAAATATGAAAGTCCATGTGAATATTTATAACACCTTAGTTATTATGAATGGCATAGACGAATATAATTTGAAATAAATATGAGAAACTTAAACATATTTATTAATTAAAATCAAGTAAATACACAGGTCATCAAATCATGTTTATTTTTTAGTTTAGAGAGATATTAATGATAATTACTTAAACATGCTCAACAGCACTAAGCATAAGGTTTTACACAAATGACTATCATTATAAATCATTAAATTGTATTACAGAAAAAAATGCATACAGTTTATCAATTATTACAGAAAATTCATATGACAAAGTTCAACACTATTTCATGATTTTAAAAATAGCTTAAAAAGGAGTAGTAAAGCTGGGCGCGGTGGCTCATGCCTGTAATCCCAGCACTTTGGGAGGCCGAGGCGGGTGGATCATGAGGTCAGGAGATCAAGACCATCCTGGCTAACACGGTGAAACCCCGTCTGTACTAAAAAAAAAATACAAAAAAATTAGCCAGGCATGGTGGCAGTCGCCTGTAGTCCCAGCTACTCAGGAGACTGAGGCAGGAGAAAGGCGTGAACCTGGGAGGTGGAGCTTGCAGTGAGCCGAGATCGCGCCACTGCACTCCAGCCTGGGCGACAGAGCAAGACTCCGTCTCAAAAAAAAAAAAAAGTAGTAAAAGGAATTTTAAAAATTTGATATAAGTAAAAACATCTACAACAAAACTTATTCTTAATGAACCAATGTTTAATATATTCTCTTTAAAACAGAAAAAACACAAGAATGTTCATAAATACCACCACTATTTAGTATAGTACTGGAAGTCCTGGCCAGTGCTTTATGCAAAAAAAAAAAAAAAAAAAAAAAAAAGAAATATGAGTTCTAAATATTGGAAGGGAAGAGAAAAAACTTACTATTTATAAATGAGATAACCTAATTAGAAAAATGAGTTAATCATTGTTAAGTGAAAAACACACAAATAAACTAGAACACATATTTTCTGGGTTTTTTTTTTTTTTTTTTTTAATTAATTTAAGTTCTGGGATACATGTGCAGAACGTGCAGGTTTGTTACATAGGTATATGTGTGCCATGGTGGTTTGCTGCACCTATTGAGCCATCAGCTAGGTTCCCTCCCCTCACCCCCACCACCCAATAGGCTCCAGTTGTGCTGCTACCCTGCCTATGTCCGTGTGTTCCCATTGTTCAACTCCCATGTGGTATTTGGCTTCCTGTTTCTGTGTTAGCTTTCTGAGGATGACGATTTCCAGTTTCATCCATGTTCCTGCAAAGGACATGATCTCATTCCTTTTTATGGCTGCATAGTATTCCATAGTGTATATGTACCACATTTTCTATATGAACACTTAATTTATATTGCCTCCATATTTTAAAATAATGGTCATTTAAATATCAAAGACAGCGAATAATATCAAACAAAAATATTTTCAAGAAAGGACAGTAGACAAAATTGTCTCCCTGCTGCTAGCCTAAGAAATTGGTAAGGTCAGGATCATATGGAAATCATGTTGCCCTAGACTGTGTTTTTCATCCTGTAAGCAATCAATAAAGAACTTAAGGTGTAGCCTAAACATCAAGGGGCATGTGCATGTGTTAGAATGAAACTGAGGGGAGACTGAACATCAAAAGGGAAAGACTATGAAATGTCTTATGTTATCAGTAAGCCAAGCTTTATTCAGGATCCGGTACACTGCCTATCTTTCAAGATACTTATATTTCATATTAGATTGTGATGGACTACAATGAAATATAAAAGTAAATTATCTACTCAATGTTGTATCTCTGTACCTGCATGGTGGTGGTGGTTAAAAGTATTACAGTAATTTTTAAGTATTTTTGCTTCACCATTTCCCACAAACTTCTACATGCTTAGTTCTGCCCCTAGTAAACTATGCATAGTTTTCTTACTTTCCTCATTTTGGTTTGCAGAATAAAAACTATGAATCAGCACTGATACGAAAACTGCTCTTGGAAAACCACTGTTTTACTACACAAACTGTCATGCTAATTTAAAATATTTGTCATAGATTTATTTATTTTTAAAGTTATTCTTTAAGTTCTGGGATACATGTGCAGAACATGAAGGTTTGTTACATAGGTATACATGTGCATGGTGGTTTGCTGCACCCATGAACCCATCATCTACATTAGGTATCTCTCCTAATGCTATCCCTCCCCTAACACCCCACCCCCAAACAGGCCCTGGTGTGTGATGTTCCCCTCCCTGTGTCCATGTGTTCTCATTGTTCAACTCTCATTTATGAGTGAGAACATGCAGTGTTTGGTTTTCTGTTCCTGTGTTAGTCTGCTGAGAATGATAGGTAATGTAAACATTTATTTCATTAATCAGGCCTTTCACTGTATTTTACAGCCTGATCTTGGACCTATAAAAGAAAGAAAAGGAAATAATTATTAAAAAAAAAAAAAAAAACTGAAAAAAAAAAACAAGTGGTAGATAGAAATCCAACTATATAGATAATCATTTTAAACACCAATGGACTAAATGCAACAATTAATAGACAAACATTATTAGAGAGAGTTAAAAGACAAGATCCACTACATGTTATCTAGAAGCAATACACTTTAAATATAAAGACCCATATTGATTAAAGTAAGTGGTTGGAGAAAGACATATGATGCAAATACTAATTAACAAGCAGCAGGAGTGGTTTTGTTAATACAGACAGTGCAGTCTTTAGGGCAAGAAAAGTTATTTGAGATAAGGGAGACATTGCATAATAATAAAGGGATCAATTCTCCAGGAAGACATAACGATCATTAATTTAAATGCACTTAACAACAAAGCATCGTGCTATACGATGTGATAGAATTGCAAGGAAAAGCAGGTGAATCACCATAATAGTTTGAAACTTCAGCATCATTTTGCCAGACATGGACAGACTGAGCAGGCAAAAAGTTAGTCAGGGCAGTGTTGAACTCAAAAATACCATCAATCAACTACATATAATGAACGTCTATAAACAACATTATCAAACAATAGCAGAATACTCATTCTTTTCTAGTTCACATGGAACATTCACCAAGATAGACCACATTCTGGGCAATAAAACACACTTTAACAAGTACAAAATAAGAGAAATCATATAACGTTTACTCATAGACCACAATGGAATTAAACTTGAAATCAGTAACAGATGGATAGCTGGAAAATCTCACAATATTTAGAGATTAAATAACACACTTCTAAACAACACATAAATCATAGAAGAAATTTCATGAGTTTTTTTTAATATCTTGAACTAAATTCAAATAACACAACTTACACAAATTTGTAGGCTGTAGCAAAAACAGTGTTTAGAAGGAATTTACAGAATAAAACACATATTTGAAAAACAAAAAGATCTAAAACTCAACAATCTAAGCTTCCACCTTAGGAAAATAGAAAAATAGGAAATGCTGCAATATGCACGTGGTCCTAGTTATTGAGGCAGGAGGATCTTGAGCCTAGGGGTTCGAGCAGGCAGTGGCTATGATCAACCACACCACTGCACTCCAGCCGGGGTGACACAGCAAGATCCTATCTCAAAATAATATCAAATAAATAAATAAATAGAAAAAGAAGAACAAATTAAATACAAAGTAAGCAGAAGAAAGAAACAATGTTACAAAAAAAAAAAGAAAAAAAGAAAAAAACAGCTACAATCAGTGAAATCAGTAAAGAAAGCTAAAATACAGACACCAAAAGCTGGTTATTTAAAAGATCAACAAAATTGATATGTCTCTAGACAAGCTAACTGAGAATAAAAAAAAAAAAAAAGAAAGTGCACACAGATTAGAAATGAAAGAAGAGACATAACCACAGATTACATAAACACTAAAAGAATAATAAAGGGATACTATGGATAAATTTATGTTCACAAGCTTGATAACCTAGAAGAAAAGGACCATTTCTTTAAAACATACAACTTGCCAAAATTCACACAAGAATAGACAATCTAAATAAGCCTCAATCTATTAAATAAATTGAAATAATAATTTATAATCTTCCAAAACAGAATATAGAAAGCCCAGATGGGTTTACTAAAGTATTCTACCAGATATGTAAGGAAGAAATCATATAATTCTCTAAAATCTTATTCACAAGGTCAAAGCTTGTGAAATGTTCCTTAAGTCATTCCATGAGACCAGCATTTTTCTAATACCAAAATCAGACAAAGATAAGGAAACCACAGACCAAGAATTATCACGGACAGAAACACAAAAGAGTCCCCTCCAAATTATACCAAATCAAATCCAACAATTCATAAAAATAATTATACATCACAACTACGTGTGATTTATCCCACATATAGAAAACTCAATTAAAACTCAAAAATCAATTAATGTAATCTATTACATCAACACGTTACAGAAGAAAAAAATCACGGGAGCATAGAAATAAATTCAGAAGCGGGTTTTGAGAAAATTCAACACCCATAAGTAACAGAACCTCAAACATAAACTAGGAATAGAGAGGAGCTTCCTCATCTTGATAAAGAATATCCACAATAAATCTATAGCTAGCATCATACCTTATGGTGAGGAACTCAAAGCCTCTGACTAAGATCAGGAACAAAACAAAGATGTCCCCGTAACTGCCCCTTTTCTACATCATATTGAAAGTTCTAATTAATAAGACAAGACAAGACAAGATACACTGATTTGGAAGGAAGATATAACACTGTCTTTGCTCACAGATGACATGATCATCTATGTAGAAAATACAAAAGAATCAACAACAATGGCAACAGATCTGGAACTAATAGGCAATTACAGCAAGGTTGCCAAAAACAGGGTTAATGTAGAAAAGCTAGTTGCTTTCCTATATGCCAAATGAACAAGTGGGGATTAAAATGAAAAACACAATACCATTTACGTTAGACATTAGCATCCCCCCAAATAAAATACTGAGGTATAAACTTAAAAAATGTTTATCTATATGACAAAAAGTACAAAACTTTGATGAAAAAAATTAAATAGCTAAATAAATAGAAATATATTCCATGTTCATGGATGGGAAATCTCAATATATTTGAGATGTCACTGCTTCCCAACTTGATTTATAGATTAAATGTAACTCCAGTAAAAATATCTGCAAGTTATTTTGAAGATATTGACAAAGCAAAATTTATAGGGAGAAGCAAAAGAAGCAGAATAGCCAACACAGTAATAAAGAAGAACAAAGTTGAAGGGCTGACGTTACCCAACTTTAAGGCTTATTCTTAGTCTACAGTAATCAAGACAGTGTGGTATTGGTGAAAAAATAGACAAATAGATCAATGAAACATGATAGAAGGTCCAGAAGTAAATCCACATAAATAGTCAACTGATTTTTAGCAAAAGAGAAAAGACAATATAATGGCAAAGAAGAGTATTTTCAACAAATTATGCTAGTACAACTAGTTGTTGACATGCAAAAAAAAAAAACAGTTTAAACACAAACCTTACACCCTTCACAAAAATTAAATCAAATAGAGTCCAGACCTAAATATGAAATACAAAACTATAAAATTCTAGATGATAACATAGAAGGAAACTTAGATGATGAGTTTGGCAAGACATTTTTGGATACAACACCAAATAAACAATACACAAAAGAAAGAAATGATAAGCTAGACCTCTCCCAAATTAAACATTTCTGATCCATGAAAGACACTGTGAAGAGGATAAAAATACAGTTCAAAGGCTAGGAAAAATATTTGCAAATTGCATCTCTGATAATGGTCTGTTATCAAAATATACGAAGAAACATTTATAGTTTATTAATAAGGATACAAACAACCCAATTAAGAAATGGATAAAGGTCAGGTGTTTGGACTCACATCTGTAATCCCAGCACTTTTGCAAGGCTGAGGCAGAAGGATCATTTGGGATCAAAAGTTCAAGATCAGCCCGGACCACATAGAGAGACATCATCTCTACAGGAAAAAAAAAAAAAAAAAAAAAAAAGCCAGGTAGAGTGACACATGCCTATAGTCCCAGCTACTCAGGAAGCTGAGGTGGGAGGATCACTTGAGCCTAGGAGGTTGAGGCTGCAGTGTGACATGATTGTACCACTGCACTCTAGCCTTAACAGAGCAAGACCCTGTCTCAAAAAAAAAAAAAAAAAAAAAAAAAAAAAGGTGTTAGAGACCTTAACAAACATCTCACTGAGGAAGACATGCAAATGGAAAATGAGCATAAAAAGATGATCCACATCATACGTTACTAGGGAAATACAAGTTAAAACAACGCTATAACACCACTACATATCTATTCAAATGGCCAAAATACAGAGCACTGCCAACACCAAATGCTGACAAGGATGTGGAGCAATGGGAACTCTCATTTATTGCTAGTGGGAATGCAAAATGATACAACCACTTTGGAAGACAGTTTAGCAGTTTCTTTTTTTTTGAGACAGAGTCTGGCTCTTGTTGCCCAGACTGGAGTGCGGTGGTATGATCTCAGCTCACTGCAACCTCAGTCTCCCAGTTTTAAGTAATTCTGCTTCCTCAGTCTCCTGAGTAGCTGGGATTACAGGCACCCACCACCACATGTGGCTATTTTGTGTACTTTTAGTAGAGACGGGGTTTCAGGGTTTCACCATGTTGGCCAGGCTGGTCTCAAACTCCTGATCTCAGGTGATCCGTCCACCTCGGCCTCCCAAAGTGCTTGGATTACAGGTGTGAGATACCATGCCTGGCCCAGTTTAGCAGTTTTTTAGCCAAGTAAACATAATCCTATAATCCCATACAGCAACCATGCTCCTTGATATTTACTCAAAGAAGTTCAAAACTTATGTCCACAAACAAAAGCTGCAAATTGATGCATGTAGCAGGTTTATTCATAATTGCCAAAACTTGGAAGCAACGAAAATGTCCTTTAGTAGGTGAGTAGATAAATAAACCGTGGCACATCCAGACAATGGAATATTATTCAGTGCTAAAAAGAAATGAGATATCAAGGCACAAGAAGACATGGAGGAAACATAAATACGTAGTGCCAAGTGAAAGAAGCAAATCTGAAAAAGCTACATACTGTGACTCAAACTATATGACATTCTGGAAAAGTCAAAACTAGGGAGACAGTAAAAATAAATCAGCAGTTGTCAGGTGTGGGGGAAAGGGAAGGGTGAATAGATACAGCACAAATATTTTTTAGGGAAGTGAAACTACTCTGTATGATACTGTAGTGGCAGATGCCTGTCATTATACATTTGTCAAAACCCACAGAATGTATAACACCAAGTGAACCCTAACACAAACTATGGATTCCAGGTGATAATGATGTGTCTGTGTATATTCGTCAGTTGGAACAAATATACTACTCTGGTAGGGGTTGTTGATAATGAAATAAACTATGGATACACAGGGACAAGGAGTGTGTAGGAAAGTTCTATATTTTCTGCTCAATATTGTGGTGAACCTAAAACTATTCTAAAAAAAAAAAAAAACTTAAAAAAATAGTAACCAAGTTAAAGAAAATTGTCTTTATAATCAATTACCTAGAGGATATTATAAGCTTATTAAAATTAAAGAATAAGAAGAAAATCCCTGAGATTTAGCTGAATTTTGATTTTACCAAAATAAGCTCTTAAGGAGTTTGTTCAGATAATGGCAACCATATTTGTAGTTATATTAACAGTACTGGTTACCATTTATTGGTCATGTACTATTAGTCAGGACCAATGCTAGTAATTTCCATGGCACATATTTAATCCATGAGTATTTAGGACAGGCATGCAAAGAGAAATTCATACCATGATAAGCTAACAATAATATTCAATGCCTGATCACACAGGGTGATTTACTTTTGTGTTTGCTTTTGAATAGTTCAGTGTGCCATATGGATTTCCATAGGCTTGGCCAGAGACTATAGTGTTTTATGTTGGCATGACACATTTGTCAAGATATCTAGACGCTATAGTAATAAGTGCTACATAAATACATAGTGTTGAGGAAAAATGTGTCAGTAACAAAATGATTTCTACAGTCTATATTCAACATTTGATTAAGCAACTCATTTCCATCAGCTGAATAAATCTATTTTTTTGTTCACTTTGCATTCAGTGATTTGCACAGCAATATGATTTTCAGATTGGATGAGTAAACTGGCTTAAAAGAGATAACATTGAGGAAATTAGAATACTTAATTTTGAAAACAAGAATCTGACTGAATTGAACCAACTGAGTGATTTGAAATCATGGGTTCCATTTCAAATGCAGTATTTTTAAAGATGGTTTCACTGTTGGCATATACTCATGTTTTTATGAGAGATCATGAGGTATTTCTTCCTGAGCTAAGACCCTTTAATTTCAGGAAGTAACATTTTACTTAAAAAAATTTTACTTTAATTGACAAGTAAAACTTGTATATATTTGTAGCATACAACATGATTTTAATATATGTATGCATTGTAGAAGAGCTAAATCAAACTATTAAAATATGAATTACCTCACATACTTATATTTTGTGTTGAGAGCACTTAACATTTATTCTTTGGGTAATTTTAACATACAAATAATATATTGTTATCACCATGATGTTCAATAGATCTCTCAAACTTATTCCTCCTGTCTAAATGAAATTTTGTATTATTTCAACATCTCCCCAATCCTTTAACCCTCTAGCTTCTGGTAACCACTAGTCTAGTCTTCGCTTCTGTGAATTGGACATTTTTAGATCCTACGTACAAGTAAAATCATTCCACATTTGTTTTCATGAGCTTGGCTTATTTCACTTAATATCATGTCCTCCAGGTTCATCATGGTGTTGTGAATAACCACATTTCCTTTTTTGAAAAAGCCAAATAGTATTGTATTGTGTTTAAAAAAATGTGGTATATATAACATTTTACTTTTAAAGGAAGATAAAGAGACTAACACACTGTTATTATTTTTTTTTTTCTTAAGCAAGCTAAATCAAGATCTCTTTTTGAAAATTATGCTGGTTTATTTTTCATGTTTCTATTTCAGGATAGAAAGAAAGTTTTCTTCCAATGTCACAAGTGAAATAAGAGAATTATAACCGTTATCCACATGGCTCAGATTTCTGTACTGAGGAATTAGAATACCACCCATCTTCAGACAGTCTGTCAGACCAGAAGGAATCTCTAGGTGCAAAGTCCTATCATCTTCTTTATTACCCATTCTGAAATCACAGGCTTAAAGCTGGAAACAACATGGATATTTGCTGACTATTGCTGGGAAATAGTTTGATAAAGCATAGAAGCAATAATACAAATGGATCTCTGTCATTTAATGGTCTGAATTTTCCTACTCATCATGATTGAAAGCATCAAAACATGACATAGCTCAAAGTGAGAAATCAGCTTTAATTTTTGTGTATCATCCCATAACATTGAGGAATTACATGGAACTGGAAAATAGTCTCTAAACTGTTATTAATATTTGTATCCTCAGATGCCTATTCATATTAGGAATTCAGAAATGTTTCTCGAGTTGGTTATTTCTATTTCTGGCAATTTAATGCATTATGTCTTTCCTTTTTATAAAGAGCAGCATATTTAAATACTTCCTTCATTTTTAAATTAATAGATATTTCATTTGAAAACTCTACTCATAAGCGTTACTCAACTAGCATATTTTTAGGTATGGGTCATCTGACTGCTATATGTTGATTACTTCCTGTTACTGCATTTGGTTATCCACAGTTAATGACCACCCAATGTTATTTTTAATATATTCTCAATTCACAGACTGTGTTTGCCATTTACCAGTTGAATGTTCTTGGGCAGATTATTCTCTGAGTTTAATTTGCAAAATGCCAATAATAACAGTACCAAATGAAATTCTGAAAACAAGCTATCTAGGGTGGGGTCTGCCACACTGTAGATACTCATAAACTGATAACTTCTTACACTGTATTTGACTATAAGTAAAAGTGTTTAGTAGAATTAAATAAACAGCATTTGGCATTCGAGTATCCCTTATTAAATCATTAAGCATTGCATGCAATACTTTTGCTGTGAAAATTATTAACTTCCTGGTATATAAAATGATTTCTAGTTATGTTTAAAATATTTTATCTAGGATATTATCATCTTAGATCTGTGAAGTGGTACTAAAATAGTTAAAAATAATTTATCAAATATACACAAACAGAAAAATGTAAAAGTAAATGTATCTTATACATAGTACTTGGACTAAATTAGGCATCATGAGTTAGTAGAAAAATAATGAGGCATAATAAAAGTTTAGCTGAGTACTTGAAGCAGGAGTCCATTTCATTCCTGTAGGAAGAGACCAACAATATTTAATGACTCTGATATCTGGTAATATATTAACACCTTTGACTTTAATTGCTTTGATTAAATTTTAGTACTCAGACAATTCTTTCATATTGCTTCCACTATTTACTTAATGAATAATACATTCTCCTGGAAAAGTATATCTTCTGTATTATGCCAAGCTCTGTGAGAAAGGTTAATGTGGTATTTTATAATGCTCAAGATGTGTGAGGGAGCGAAATTCTATTCAGACAAACAGAAATGCCAGGGCGTTTTTAATAAGACCCTAAATGAAATGCTAACATATGTTCTGAAAAATATAAAGTTCCTTTTAAGAAAATGCAAAGAAAATGTTATGTTTTATGTGTTATTTTGCTTATAGATAAGGTTTACTCTGGTTAAATTACCAACGAGACTATTTTCCAGTTCCATGTAACTCCTCAGTGTTTGTAGTGCTAGAGCATTCAACTTCTAAATTTTACTATTATTGTGCTGTATTAATATGCATTATACTAAAAACAATTGTTCTTCTAATGTTTTGCACATAGACCTTTCTTTTTTAAATTTAGGGAATATGGAGCTAGCATCCTTAGATCAAAACTGTTACAAGGTATACACTTTCCTGAGACCTAAGGCATTCATTCAAGGGATAACTATGTATTTTTACAAAAGTATTTTTAAGAAATATATTTAAATAATAAATGTAAATTCTTGGAGTGGTGTGGCAGAAAGATAGATAACGAATGTGATTTTAATACAAAGAACATTACTGGCTAGTTTGAATGTTTTTTTAATTGTCATTGATATACGTGAAATGCATTTATGTAATTATTTATTTTCTCATGAGAATGTGAAATGCTTCTTAACTCTAGTCCAAAATTCTGGTTTCAGCCCTATCCAACTTGAAATACATTTTTTTTTCTCTCTGAATTTCCAGTTCTCTGATAATGTAGCAGAATTAAATAGTTCCAAATTTCAATTCAATACTTTATTTAGAAAAGATAAAGGTATTTTTACCTATTCAGAAATATGTTCCTACAAAAATGAATATTTTCATTTTATATGAGTATCTTAAGTCCACAATGAGGTGTATCACTAGACACTTATTTGAAGAGCTAAAATAAAACAAACAATGGACAATACCAAATGCTGAAAATTATGTGTAGAAACTCATATATTGCCAGTGGGATTGTAAAATGGCACAAACACTCTGGGAAATGGAAAGATTCTTAAAAGTCTAGAAATACGCATAGCATACAATCTAGCAATTGTACTTCTGGGCATTTATCCAAAGAAATGAAGACAACTTATTTCTTTACAAAAGCATGCATATTATCGTTCATAGCAGTTTCATTTGCAGTAGCCCCAAACCGGAAACAACCAAAATGCCCTACAGTGGGTGAATGTTTGAGCAAACTGTGGTGCATCCATACCATAAAATATTACTTTGCAGTAGAAAGCTATCATCTATAAATGAATGCAAACACCTTAAATGTATCTCAGGAACATCATGCTGAATGAAAAATTCCAAATCAAAAGATTTGGAAACTATACGATTTCTTGGAATAACAAGCTATAGAGATATAAAATGCATTAGTGGTTACCAGGGATTCTCAACGATGAGTAGTAGGGGAGAGGCGGGTGTGACTATAAAGGGGTAGCATCAGGGAGAGCTTCTTGGTGGTGAAATAATACTGTGTTTGATTGCAGTGGTAGTTACACAAATTTACCTATGTGGTAAAATGATATAGAACTACCCACACACTTTACATCTTGGTTATTTTCTGGTTTTTATATTATACTACAGTTATGGAAGATGCAGCCAATGGGGGAAACTGGATGAAAGGTATACAGGACCTCTCAGTACTATTTTTGCAACTTTCTGTGCATCTATAAATATTCCTAAATAAAAGTTTCAAAAAGGGTAATTACAAACAAGTTGGGCAGTGGAAAATTATTACTGGAGTAGGTGAAGTTTATTCAAATTGATGTTAGAGTCATATTATTTTATATTTACTTTATAAAATAAAATGTTACATAGATAAAGATAACATTGCATATTTAAATTTTGTTAAGCAGAGAAGATCATACTGATGCTGGCTAACAAAGAAATATGATTTCAATATTTTCTTCAAAACCATAAGGTAAGAGTTATATTAAAAAATAATCAACTCTTACATACTTCAGTAGCACTATCTATGTATATTTACAGCAACCTTACCTGTAAGCACTGTTATTCTCTTCTTATAGGAGGGTAAAAAATGGATTTAGACAAGCTAAGAAATTTCCAAAGGTCATTCTATATTTAACAGGCAAATTAATATGCAGAACTAGTCCTAGTAGCTAATCACTGTGTCTTATTCTAATATTCTATAGTGAAAGTTTTAATTCTTAAAAAATAACTATAAATGTCCCTAGGAATAACTGTATGTATTCACTAATTTTTAAAATACCCTGCATAAATGAGAAATGCACCTGCTTCACATTACTCTTATCTTAAAATTTAGGCATCAGCCTAATGCCTTAAAATTACCACATTATTTCATCTCTCTAACTAAGCCTTTCCACATGTTACTATTGCTGCTCATAAGACTACTTTGCTGTTTGACAAATTTCTAGCCATACTCTCACATCTTTTTTTGTGTCATCCCTGCAATAGGCATACATTTCCCATGCAGGTTTAATTGCTTTGTAATTCACTTATTTACATGCCCTTCTTTATAGTTAGATGGTGGACTTAGGGTAGAATATTTTCTTATTCATATTTATAGAATCAGACATCAGCACAAGATCTGGGTTTATCAAGAGTTTGCTGAATAACAGAGTGACTATTATTCAGTGACCAATATTCCTTCGATCTAATAATATCAGTGGTATCTCAGTATTTATTCATTCATATAAAATGCACATCCTCCCAAGCTTTCTCATCCTTCCGTGAATTTCTGTATTGGGAAACTTTCTGATTATTTGCCTGTCTTCATTTTTAGGTAATCATATCACATCCATGATTTTCTCTTTCTGCTCCCTATGGGAAATATCATGATTTCAAAATCATGTACATTTTTAATTGTAGCAGCTATCATTTTTCTTCACTTTAGACACAAATAAATGTAAATAGAGCACTAAATACATATATTCTACATGCAGTACTTCATTTACTTACATAAAGTAATAAATGTAATTCAAAGTCATTTCTTCTTCCATCTTTTAAGAATTTGTGCACAGCTTATTAATGTGTTTCTTTTACTACAAGCTGCTTGATGCAGGATTACAATGGCCTTTTCCTGGTGCATAGCTTAGAAAAATTTAATTCGCATATGAGGGTTAGGATATTTTGATGAGGAAGAGAAGTACAGTAAAAGAATAAACACAATTTTATAAGAGATATAAAACAACTGCCAAAAGTATGTTGAACCTCACAGATTCTACAGTATATAAGGATCTTCATTAACTTCTAAGTAGGTTAATTTGCATGTCAATATGTCAAATAACTTTTTAAGAATAAAAGAGATTTTTAAAATCCATCCATGTGTCTGTCCTTCTAATATATAATTCAGTATTTGAACAGAACCAAAATAAATACTGTCTTCAATATAGAAATCCCCAAATATCTACATCATTGCAGACCAATCTATTGACCAAAATAATTACAGTTTTGCTAGGGATTATACGATCTTGTATGGAAAATAGTTGCTGTTTTCACAGTGATCAAAATGTACATTTAACAGAGCAACGTATATACTGAAAGCAATAAGCCAATACTTATCTGAAATAAAAAGCTTACTTTAAAAATGTTTTCATTAGAGTAACCTGTGTTTTACAATTTCAGATCAAAACACTAATATGTAATGGTTGAATGATGTTCCTATAAAATAACAAAACTGATATCCATGCAGGAAAATTAGCCTCAGTATCTATAGTTAAAATACAGCCCAAAGTAACTTCTATGATGTATGCAAAGTGAAATGACGTTTTAATCCAAATACACTTGTTTAAATTTTTCTCCCAATTTAAAAAAATGTTAAACATTTTGAAAATCATCTTATTCTAACATTGAGCCATAAAAATGACCATTTATTTCAACTAGAGAAAATTCTCATATGTCAATCACAGTGATACATACGAGCCTGTTGCTAATTATGTGATATTTGTCAGTAATTTAGATATTTTAAATTTTCTGTCATATAAACGTTTCTCTACTTGAATATATCATTGCTTTAAGCATATTTTTTGGAATACATTTCTATTAAATGAAAAAGGAATATACTGTAATGTGTGTATGTATCTACCTTCTGTGATAATTTTTAACATTGTACAGGGTTATTTAACAGATTATCCATGTTACTTGATGATTTCTCTAAAAATCCATTGTAAAACTAAGCCTGGCCTCCAGATTCTGTATTATGCCAGATGGTGTCTTCACAGTAATATATTCTTAAATTGGATGATTACTTTAATAGCCTAGGCAAAGTAATACTGTTTGGAATGGCTGCACACTTTAAATGAAGCCTAAACTTTTCCTGTAGGGTAAATACTATCAATATGAAGCAATTTTAAAACTTGTCTATGATCTCCATCAATGTCAGAATTTCACATTCTGATGAAATTTTCTTAGGGAGAATTATTCTGAGTAATGCATTTCAAGGTTAAATTAGCGATCACATCTACAAGTGATAAATGACATTTCACCTTAATTCTGGGTATAGAGTCGTTGTAACATCAAAGTTATAGGTATACAAAAAAAAGTGATAACTTTCATTGTTGAACATGTATCAGTGGTGTTATTTGACTTTCAGAATACATATTTAATCAATGCATATGTCACTATTGAGTATAGGAACCTCACTCTCTAAGTCCTCTGAACATAACTCTGGATATTTCTGCAATAATTATAAATATAATTGGTAAATTAGATTCGTTGTGTTTATTTATAGATATGAAATTTCAGAATCAAACTTCAGACTTCAGAAATACTCACAGTAGATTTTGTAATGTATTCACATTTCTAGATAACCATGTTTAACTCAGAATTCTAAAAATATAAACTTCTCAGACATAAAATTTCTATGTACACCATTCATTTTCCAGCCATTTTAAACACAGCATAAAGAAGAACATTTTAAATTATCAGATGATTTACTTACATTATTCTAAGTATTAATTACTAAGCAATGTTTAAGTTATTTGCTGTAGATGTAGACACACAACTGTCTACTTAAGCATAACATGATTAAGAAAGCAGTAGAGAACATGAATTTATTTTTACATAACTTTTTCTATGTTAAAATGATGTTTCTTCATCCCCCAAACCCATACACACACACCCACACACTCTTCCAGACTGTAGTGTCTATCATTCCACTCTCTACCTCGATGAGAACAACTCTTTTAGCTCCCACATACAAATAAGAACATGCAAACTTTGTCTTTCTATGCCTCGCTTATTTCACCTAACATAATGCCCTCCGGTTCCACTCATGTTGCTGCCAATGACATAACTTCATTCTTTTTTATGACCTAGAATTCCGTTGTGTATATATACCACATTTCCTTTATAAATTTATTCATCAATAGGCACTAGGCTGATTCTGTAGCTTTGCTATTTTGAACAGTGCTGGAATAAGCATGGGGATACAGGCATGTTTTTGATGCTGATTTTATTTCCTTTCAATAAATACACACTAGTGAGATTGCTGGGTTGCACAGTGGTTCCATCTGTAGCTTTAGCTTTTTTGAGAAAACTACATAATATTCTCCATAATGTCTATATTAATTTGCATTCCCACCAACAGTGTATAGGAGTTCCCTTTTCTCCACATCCTCACCAGCACCTGTTATTTATTTATTTTTTTTTTGTATCTTTAATAACAGACATAGTAATAGGGGTAAGATGATCATTCATTGCGGTTTTAATTTGCATTTCCATGATGACTAGTGATGTTGAGCTTTTTTTTTTCTTTTTATTTATTTATTTTTTTATTATTATACTTTAAGTTCTAGGGTGCATGTGCATAACGTGCAGGTTTGTTACATATGTATATATACCTGTTGGCTGTTTGAGTGTCTTATTTTGACAAATATCTATTAATGTCCTTCGCTCACTTTTTTTTTTACTGTTGTTTCAGCTCATTGTATATTCTAGGTATTAGTCCCTTGTTAGATGAACAGCTTGCAAATATTTTTCCCATTTAACAGGCTGTCTTTTCACTCTGTTGATTGCTCTCTTTGCTATGTAGAGACTTTTTGGTTTAACATAGTCTCATTTGTCTAATTTTTGTTTTTATTAACCGTGTTTTTGAGGTCTTATCTATGAAAGCTTTGCCTAGGCCAATTTCCAAAAGTGTTTCCCCTATGTCTTCTATGAGTTTAATAGTTTTGAGTCTTATGTTTAAGTCTTTTATCCATCTTGAGTTGATGTTTGTATGTGATGAAAAATAGGAGTCCAGATTTATTATTCTGTATATGGGTATCAAATTTTCCCAATATCATTTATTGAAGAAAGTGTCCTATCCTCAGTGTATGTTCTTGGCACCTTTGTCAAAATTCAGTTGGCTGCAAATATGTGGATTTATTTATGGGTTCTTTATTCTATTGCATTGCTTTATGTATCTGTTTTTATACCAGTATTATACTGTTTGGTTACTCTAGCCTTGTAATATATCTTAAAGTCAGGTAGTGTGATGGTCTTTCTAGTCTGGATTTCTTTGGCTATTTGAGCTTTTTTTTTATGCCATACAGATTTTAGAATTTTTTTTTCCATCTCTGTGAAAAATAACATCTGTATTTTGATAGAGATTGTACTGAATCTGTATATTGCTTTGGGTAGTAGGGTCATTTGAATGGTTTTATTTCTTCTGATCCATGATTATAAGATATCTTTCCATTGTTTTGTGTATTCTTTAATTTTTTTCATCAGAAATCTATAGTTTACTCCTAGAGGTCTTTCATCTCCTTAAATTCTTTCCTAGGTATTTAATTTATTTTTGGAGTTATTATAACTGAGATTGCCTTCTTGATTTTCTTCTTACTAATTCATTATTGGTGGGTAGAAAAATTACTGGGTTTTGTATGTTGATTTTGTATCTTGCAATTTTCTTGAATTTATTTATCAGATCTAAAAGTGTTTTTATGAAGTCTTTAGGTATTTCTACAATAAGGTGTCATAAGTAAAAAGGAACAATATAATTTCTTATTTTCCAAGTTGGGTGCTGATGTGGTTTGGTTGTGTCTGTTCCCAAATCTCATCTTGAATTCCCATGTGTTGTGGGAGGGACTTGGTGGGAGGTGATTGAATTATGGGAGCGAGTTTTTCTTGCACTGTTCTCATGATAGTCAATGAGTCTCATGAGATCTGATGCTTTTAAAAACGGGAGTCTCCCCGCGCAAAACCTCTTCTCTTGTCTGCCACTGTATGATGTGTGCATTTCATCTTCTGCCATGATTATGAGGCCTCCCCAGTCATGTGGAACTGTAAGTCCAATAAACCTCTTTCTTTTCTAAACTGCCCAGTCTTGGACATGATTTTATCAGTAGTGTAAAAACAAACTAATACCTTAAATTGATATCAGAAGAGACAGGCACTGCTGAAAAGATACCAAAAAATGTGGAAGTGATTTTGCAACTGGGTAACAGGCAGAGATTGGAACATTTTGGAAGGCTCAGAAGAAGACAGGAAAATGGGAAAGTTTGGAACTCCCTAGATAACTTGTTGAATGGCTTTTACCAAATTGCTGATAATTATATGAAACAATGAAATCCAGGATGAGGTGGTCTCAGACAAAGATGAGGAACTTGTTGGGAAATGGAGCAAAGGTGACTCTTGATATGTTTTACCAAAGAGACTGGCAGTATTTTGCCTCTGCCCTAGAGATCTGTGGAACTTTGAACTTGAGAGAGATGATTTAGGGTATCAGGTGGAAGACATTTCTAAGAAATAAAGCATTCAAAAGGTGACTTGCTTGCTGTTAAAGGCATTCAGTTTTATAAGGGAAGGAGAACATAAAAGTTTGGAAAATTTGCAGCTTGACAACATGATAGTAAAGAAAATTCCATATTCTGGGAAGAAATTCCAGCCAGCTGCAGAATTTTGCATAAGGAATGAGGAACCAAATGTTAATCCCGAAGACAATGGGAAAATGTCTCCAGGGCATGTCAGAGACCTTTGTGGCAGCCCCTCCCATTACAGGCCTCAAAGTGTAAGAGAAAAAAAATGGTTTCATGCATGGGGCTCAGGATCCCTCTGCTGTGTGCAGTTTAGAGATGTGGTACCCTGCATCCCAGCTGCCCCAGCCATGACTAAAAGGGGCCAAGGTACAGCTCAGGCTGTTGCTTCAGGGTGTAATCTCCAAGCCTTGGCAGCTTTCATGTGGTATTGAGTCTGTGAGGGCATAAAAGTCAAGAATTGGGGTTTGAGAACCTCAATCTAGCTTTCAGAAGATGTATGGAAATGCCTGAATGCCCAGGCAGAAGTTTGCTGCAGGGATGGGGCCCTCATGGAGACCCTCTACTATGGCAGTGTGGAGGAAGGGCAAGGTAATGTGGGGTCAGAGCCCCCATGCAGAATCCCCACTGGGGCACCACCTACTCGAGCTGTGAAAAGAGGGCCACTGTCCTCCAGACCCCAGAATGGTAGATCCACCAACAGCTTGCACCGTGCACCTGGAAAAGTCACAGACACTCAATGCCCGTCCATCAAAGCAGACAGGATGGAGGCTGCACCTTGCAAAGTCACAGGGGTAGAACTGCCCAAGACCATGGAAACCCACTTCTGGCATCAGTGTGACCTGGATGTGAGACATGGAGTCAAGGAGATCACTTTGGAGCTTTAAGATTTGACTGCCCTGCTAGATTTTGGACTTGCATAGGACCTGTAGCACTTTTATTTTGGCCAATTTCTCCTATTTGGATTGGCTATATTTACCCAGTGCCTGTACCCACATTGTATCTAGGAAGTAACTAACTTGCTTTTTATTTCACAGGCTTGTAAGCACAAGGGACTTGCCTTGTCTCAGATGAGGCTTTGAGTTGATGCTGAAACGAGTTGGCTTTGGGGGACTTTTGGGAAGGCATGATTGGTTCTGAAATGTGAGGACATGAGATTTGGAAGGAGTCGGGGTGGAATGATATTTTGGCTGTGTGCCCACCCAAATCTCATCTTGAATTTCCATGTGTTGTGAGAGGGACTCGGCAGGAGGTGACTGAGTTATGGGAGTGGGTTTTCCTTGTGCTGTTCTTGTGACAGTGAATGAGTCTCACGAGATCTGATGGGTTTACAAACGGAAGTTTCGCAGCACAAACCCTCTTCTCTTGTCTGCTGCCATATGAGACTTGCCTTTTGCCTTTCACCATGATTGTGAGGCCTCCTCAGCCATGTGTAAATCCAATAAACCTCTTTCTTTTGTAAATTGTTCAGTCTCAGGTATGTCTTTATCAGCAGCATGAAAATGGACTAATACATGTGCCTTTTATTTTTCTTTTCTTGCCTGATTGTCCTGGCTAGAATTTCAAATGCTATGTTGAATAACGGTGAAAATAGGCATGCTTGCCTTGTTCCAGTTCTTAGAGAAAAGGCTTTGAGCTTTTCCCCATTTGATATGATATTAATTGTGGGTTTATCACATGTATATTTCAAAATAGAGTCAAGAGAGGACTTGAAATGTTAGAAACAAATAGAAATGATAAATACTTGAAGTGATGGACACCCTAAATAAACTGACTTGATCATTACACATTATATGCATATAATGAAATATCACATATACTCCATATGCACAAATATGATGTATCAATAAAAATAAAATAAAATACATTTGATTATGAGTATACTCTAAAAGTGACCATGGTTTGTTTGCCAACTTACATGTAATGCAATAACTCTTTTCCAAAGTTCTTGTAATGGATGGCAGCAAAAGAGAATCTTACCTATGTGAATTCACAGTATCTCTTTTCTCCCCTGTCTTGTATTCAACACAAAGAATTCTAGTTTTGCCAATTTGAAACCTGGACATTCACTGTGAAGAATCTGAAAACTGAGTAAGGGGAAGCACTGAGATGCCTTAAAAGGATGTTGAAAAATTATTTTGGAACAGCAGGACAGAGTTACTGATGAAAACAACAAAACAACAGCAAATAGATCTTAAAAAAAAAAAAGAAAAAGAATCTGGAGAAAGGTAAGAGCACATAATTGAAAGAAATTTGGGAAAATAATTAGCAAAAACTGGGAAAACTTAAAAATAAATGAAAAGATTTCAGGGCAGTTGCTGCACGAGAAGGATCTTGAGAGAGAGACATACAAAAACTCATTTTAAGAAGCATAGTAATTTATAAATATCATTTCCATCTGCCATTTTTCAACAAATTTCAGTAAATCATATTTCGAATTATTTATTTATGTCTAATTGGTTTGTCTTTACATCTGATGCCCTGCCAAGATGGGGTGCCTGTAGTGCTTGGTGTTTATTATATTATGATTTTACAGAGGAGTTATGATAGGGTTTCCACCTAGGCTCTTCCAGGGTGTCGTATACTGTGGTCAAAAGATGACAGTTGGAGGAGTATAAAGTTTATTAACATGAAGTACAAAAAAAATCTAATATTTAATACAAACAAAATATTATTTTCTTCTCTCCATTCACTCTAGTTATAATCCCGAATATTTCTACATTCATGTTCATGAACTCAGCTTCGTGTACACACATATACACACACACAGACCAACTACAACTCTTCTTAAACCTGCTGCTAGAATTTGTCTTGTCTAGTATTTGGCTCATATAATATTTATCTAGGGTAGTATAAAATTCACATAACTAAAAGTTAATGATGCTAATATTCACACCATGTAAGCATTCAATAATTTATGTGTTTAAATTATATGATATCCTTATATGCAATTGAGATATTTAATTCATTCTGTCTTTTGTTTTAGTTCCCACAAGCCTAGAAAGCATGAGGACATTACTGCCATCAGGAGTTACTTAAAGATAAATTACTGTAACACTTACTATATTGCAGAATTTTTATGTTATGTGCCTTTTTGCCAATTGTAATTTTTACTGATATAATAATCTGTAAATCATGAAGAATTGTGTAAAAATTGTATTGATTATTCAGATATTATTACACTACTAAAAGAAAATATAAAATAATTATATCAAAATATTAGATAAAACAGAATATAAGATAATATTTGCAATACCATTACAAAAATGTAAAAGTACTGGCTTAGGAAAATACAGGAAGAAAGTACTACCAGATATTAATAATCATGAAAATGGCAAAGTATATAATTATAATTATATTCCTCAAAGTTTATGATTCTGGAGTCATAACGCTTCTTTGGTTTTCTGATTGTTCTATTTCTGTTCACTAAAATTAAAACCTATATAATGCCTTCTGATATTTCTTCTAAGTAATTTAAATTAAACACAACTTACTATTTACAAGTTACAAAACTCATAGGAATAATGGATTTTGGTTGGGCTCATTCTCCCAAATGTTGCTCTTATATGCACTAGACCTGTTGGCGTGAAACAATGTTAGAGCATCTGCTTGAACTTATTCATTCATTAAAACTGTATTATTTGAATGCCTATTATATGCCAAAACCCGTGTGAAGCAAAGCAGATTTAGTGAAAAACTATGTAAAAATATTCTATTTATCAGTCCCCATACAATTTATACTGTTTCTTTTAGAAATTAATTTACCAAAATACTCATAAAAATTGATAAAGTTATAGAAATATTTAAGAACACAGTATAATAATTGTCTTTTTAAAAGTACTGGGATATGGCTGGGTACAGTAGCTCATGCCTATAATACCGGAACTTTGGGAGGCTGGGGCAAGTTGATGGCTTAAGCTCTGGAGTTCAAGATAAGACTAGGCAACATAGCTGGACCTCATCACTACAAGAATTAAAAAATAAAAATTAAAAACTCAGCTGAGCATGGTGGCACATGCCTGTAGTGCTAGCTGTATGTGGGAGGCTGAGGTGAGAGGATCACTTGAGTCCAGAATTCAAGGTAACAGTGAGAGCTATGATCATGCTGCTGTACTCCAGCCTGGGTGACAGAGTAAGACCATGTCTCTTAAAAAAAAAAAAAAAAAAAAAAAAGTTGCGCTTTTATCTTTTATTCTTTTTAGAGTAAGTGTAAAGAACTACACAACTCAGTCCCAAATGTGGGCATATTTTCAGAAGTGAACACTTTAACTGCACTTTAACTAAACATCATGAGTACTCAACAACTTGTGTCTATGTCTTCTAGTCCTCATTACCCAATAATAAGTCTTGTCCAAGTTACAACCATTCTGTAAGTCCAGAACAGTTAGTCCTCAGGCTATTTTGAATCTTGAATCCTGAGGACAAAGAAATTTATACTCAGCAACCTTTTGCAATTTTGTGAAAAAGTGTCCAAGATTTTCCTTAGTCTACTCTCATGGGACACTGGGTATTTAAGTTCTTAGTCTGGCTACCAACCTTATATGGAAGAATGCTAAAGCCAGAGAGAAACATTTACTAACTCTGACCTTTTTGAAGACTCATCCTTCAATATTTACTTATTTTGAGTATGAAGAAGATATAAAGGAAAGCAGTAATGCCAGATTTCCTTTCTCTCTGTCATTTATAAAATTTATTGAATCTTGGGTTGTCCTTCATATTAAGAAATATTTACCTGGGTTACCTTACTAGAAAAATTGTGTGGACCTTATTATTTCTTTTAGTGCTCATTCACAACACTACAGCAACCAACCCACTCTTCACATTCACTGTTCTGTGAATGCTTTGTTAGCATTTTCAGATAATTTCATTTATTGACTGTATACTATCAGTCACTTGGAATAACTCACAAGCTGCAGAAGTCATCCTTGAAAATATGCAATGCCAGCTTTTTACTGAACAAACATAAATATATTTTAACATAAAAATGAAACAACATAACAATTCTAAAATTTAGAAATGTAGCTCTAGACATATGAATAGTAATGCATAGTTAATAATTTACCAACATTAAAATAAAATGGAGACATTTAAATGTTGGCAGCCAGGAATAGTGTGTGCATGTGCATGTAATTTGTTTCTGCTGATTTGGGATTGTCAGAGGGAGTAAGACGAACAGAAAGCAAAGTAAGAGGAAGGCACCTGAATGTTACTGAATGACTTTTATATTTTAATTCAAATTAGCCAACTATTTGGAGCAGATAAACCACTTTCCAATATGATTTAACAATTAATCACCCTATAATATACAAGTTATTCTAGTTAATAAGAGGCATTTAAAGTTAAAACATTAAAGTACAGTGGAGTAATTTATTATAACTGTTAAATATTTAATCCATTTATTCTCTGTACCAGTGTTTTTAAACAAAATCTTATTGCATAGCCTATTTTTTTATAAACATCTGCATGTTGCTTAAAAAGTTCTCAAAATGACCTTACTTAATTTCTCATGTATATTATTTTGAATTTGCAATAACCTAAATATGAATTTAATTTCATCTGACATGACATATCATTTCCTCTTTTGCATTAAGGACAATTTTTCTTTGCCTTGTACTCAATATGCATTTTAATTCAAAAGGCAGCATTTAATAGTTGATTCTTAGCTATCATACAGTTACTAATGAAATATCTTAGACACAAATGCATTGTTAATATTTTCACTGTCCAGAATATTTAATGATAATCTTGTGATATAGCCTATGCTTTTATTTCGCCTTAAAATATTCTCCAAAACCAAAAATTAGATATAGTTGTGTACATGTTTGTATATGGCACATAGTTATTGTTTCAAGACTTTATGATCTAGAGAGGAAAATATGAAATACAAGTACAACTATGTAGACAAGTATCATTGGAGTGCCATATACAACCTACTATCACTCATGGAAGACAGGCTTTTTTTTAGATGGTTCATGTAAGTTCCCACATAATGGTGGAACTTCAACCATGGTTTGGATAATTTTTTGAAGCTTTAGTTGCAGAAAACAAACTTATATTGGGCAAATATAACATAACAGAGGGAACTAGGTGCATATATAAAGTCAATGGAGAATATGGAGAACTGGCTTGCCCAGAAATGACTCCCAGAGCAACATACAGAACTGGATCATGAAAAAAAATAACCATCTTTGTCACAATCATTGAGGAGTAATCTAGACTCTCTAACTGGGCTGATTGGTTAAGGTCTTTTACGATTGAAGCCAGTCTGTAAAGACTGGGAGAGGTGGCTGTTTCCTCAAATATACTGACACTAATGGAAAGCCGCAAGGAATATAAACAATTGGGGAAACATTACTCAATTAAAAAATAAATAAATAAATCTCCAGTTACCTAACTTAGAAATAGAAATCTATAAATTGCCTTGCAAAAGCTCAAAATAATTGTTTTAAAGAAGCTCAGTGAGTTACAAAACACAAAGACGGACAACTATATAAGATAAGAAAAAAATGATACAGGAACAAATCAAGGATATCAACAAAGAGCAGAAGCTATGCAAAGAAGCAAACAGTAACTCTGGAGCTTATGAGTATAACTAAACTGAAAAATTTCCTAATGTAGTCCAACAGCAGACTTGATCAGAAGAAAGACCAGAAAGCTTGAAGGTCACTTGAAATTATAAGAGAAACAAAAAGAATAAAAGAATGAATAGGAGTGAACAAAGTTTAAGACAATTATGGGCACCATCAAACCAACTAATACATGCATTATGAAAGTTCTGGAAGAACAAAAGAAAGGAATCAAAAGTATATTTAAAGAAATAATGGCCAAAAACTTCTCAAATACAGAGAGGGAAATAGACATTGAGATTTATGAAGCTCAGAGGTTTGCAGACAGAATCAACCAAAAGTATAATTTACAACAAGACTCATTACAGCCAACGTGTCAATATTAAAGATAAAGAGATAATTTTGAAAGCATCAAGAGAAACTCATCATGTATGAAGGAGCTTCTATAAGACTTTCAATGGGTTTATTAGCAATACCTTGCAGACTAGTAAAGAATGGGATTGTGTATTCAAAAGGATGAAATAAAAAATTACAACCCAAGAATATACTATGTCTGGTAAAACTCCCCATCAAAAATTAAGTAGACTGTTTTGTGAGGCTGAGGCAGGAAGATCACTTGATATCATCAAAAATAATTAACTTCATAGAAATAAACTTAATCAAGTAGGTGAAAGACTTGTACACTGAAAACTACATACCTCTGATGAAAGAAATTAAAGAAATCACAAAAAAACACAAAAAGACATCCCATGTTTGTGGACGGGAAGGGAAAGTGTCCTTATTACTCAAGAAGACTTACAGATTCACTGAAGTCCCTATTAAAATTCTAATGCATTTCTTACAGAAAAATACTATAATTAGACTTATATTCATAAGGATTCACAAAAGTCAAATCAGTCTTAAGAAGAACAAAACTGGATGCATTACAATTCCTAATTTCAAAATACACTACAATGCTATAGTAATCAAAACAGTATAGATAGTAATGGAATTAAAATACACAGACATAATAATGGAACAGAATAGAAAGCCCAGAAATAAACCCATATATATATATATGGTCAACTGATCTTTGACAAGGGTGCCAATAATACAAAAAGGAGAAAGGACAGTCTCTTCAATAAATGGTGTTGAGAAAACTGATGATTCACATGAAAAACAATAAAATTGGATGCTTATGTTACACCATACACAAAATAAAATGGATTAAAGGTTAATTACAACTCAGAAAAGAAAACACAGAAGGAGAGATTCATGGCATTAGCCTAAGCAATTTTTAAAAATATGCATAAAAGTGCAAGCAACAAAAGTAAAAACAGACAAGCAGTACTCCATCCAACTTAAAAGCTTCTGCACAGCAAAGGAAACAACCAACAGAGTGCAGAGGCAACATACAGAATGGGAGAAAATATTTGCAAAACATATATCTGAAAAGGGATTGATATCTAAAATATGCAGGTAACTTCTACAACTTGATAACAAAAAAGCAAATATCCCAGTTAAAATATGGACAAAGAACTTGAGAAAACAATTCTCCAAAGTAACATACAAATGGTCAACAGATAGATGGAAAGATGCTCAACATCACTAATCCTCAAATAAAAGCTAATCAAAACCACAACAAAATATCACTACACTCCTGTTCGAATGGCTGCTATAAAAAAGTAAACAAAAGATTAAAATGCTGGTGATAATGTGGAGAAATTGGAACACTTGTACACTGCTGGTGGGAATGTAAAATGAAGTATCTGCTATAAAAAACAATAGGGATATCTCTCAAAACATTAATCATGGATCTAATATACGATCTAACAATGTTCCTGCTGGATATATATCCAAAATATTAAAATCATGATCTCAAAAAAAATGTGGACTCCCATTTTCATTGCAGCATTATTGACAAAAGCTAAGATATGAAAGCAACCTAAATGTCCATCAGTGGATAAACAGATACACAAAACATGGCATAGACATAGAATGAAATATTATTCAGCCTTAACAAAGAAGGAAATCATACCGTATGCAACATGTTTAAACTTGGAGGAGATTATGCTAAGTAAAATTGGCTTATCACAGAAGGACGAATACTGCATGATTTCAGTTATATGAGGAATCTAAGACAATCAAATTCATAAAAACAAAATAGAATGATGGCTGCTAGGGGCTGGGGTGAGAAAAAATAAGGAGTTCTTTTTTAAAGGGTATAAAGTTTCAGTTTAACAAGATGAGTAAGTTCTAGAGATCTGTTATGCAACACTGTACTTATAGTTCACAATGCTGTATTATACACTTAAAACTTTAAGAGGCTACATATCAAGTTAAGTGTTCTCACTACAATAAAAGCAAGAAAGAAAGGGTAAAATTTATGAAGATTAAAATTATAAGGTATTTGCTTTCAGAATGTGGTTTAAAGGCACAAAAAATAAAAAAAATATAAAGTATAAATTCTTTCTAATTATAAAAGAGGCAAACAATTCAACAGTGAAGGAAAGTAAATGAATGGTTCCTTGGGAATTCAAGGCTCACAACAGTAGGGAAAACATTATTGTAAAGGGGCACAAGGTATCTTTGAGGGTGATGGATACGTTTGTTATCATTATTATAGTTACAGTTTCACCCATGTACAACTATTTCAAAACATATACAATTTTGTAAGTACACATGTACGGTTTACTGTGTGTCAATTATACCTGAATAAAAGATTAAATTAAAAGTACAAGACCACTTTGAAGGTAATAACTTGGAGATTCTTCCATTCTATTAAGAAAAAGAATAACAAATAAAAAAGCAGATACCATTTCCTGTAATAAAAACTATTTGAACTCCTAATGTGAAGCCCACAAAGCAATATAAGTACTATATATTTACATAACTGAATTAGGTATATTAATATAAAGAAATGTAGAAGAATTCCTATACTTTATGCTTTTATATGATTTTTGTTGTTTTATGCAGTGTCTTATAGCAAAAATATATTTTCCTGGTATTAAAATACACAATATGGTGTGTGTATATATATATATATATAATATATATATATATATATATATATATATATATATATATATATGGAAAAGTCTAAAGAAAGAAAAGTAGTACACTAGAAAGTTTATGTTCGGAGCCAAGAATTTTTTTTTTAAAGTGTATGCAAAAATCATTATTTTGGAAGTCACCTTTAGAGATGATTTTTTGGTAACTTCTCATCTACTAAAATAATTCTTTTTAGATTGTTTCTGAGAGAAGGCTCAAGGTTTTTTTTGATACTTTAGTTACAGTAAACTCTACACTCATGTGCAAACTGTACCACTTTTAAATATTTCAAATATACAAAAGTATTGTTTATACTCAGGAAATACTAGCCTTCTTAAGCTTCCTTAATTTACGGGATTGTCCTCAGAATAATATTGGAAACAAGAAAAAAATTTCAGAGAAATCACACATATTAGATAGATAGATAAATAGATAGATAGATAGATAGATAGATAGATAGATAGATAGATATTCATTTAATTTTCTATACTAAGTAAAATAAATAAGTGCTATCCAAACTCATATCTACATGACTTGGTTTCATTTGTGAGAGTAAAAGAAGATCCTAAGGCAACTTGTTTCTTGAGATAAAATTCTTTAGTTTCAGAGAGTAAAAGCAGGCACCGACACTCTGAATTCAAATTCCAGACCAAATGAAAGATTGTTGTATACCCCAAAGGGCAGTACAAACCCTCTTTAAGTCCTTGCACATGGCAGTAAAAATACTAATGAGGTCATTTCACATGGTGATGTATTAGATTTTCAAGGAAGTAGAATTGCTGAAGTAATAGAAACTGCAGAGGGGATTGGATTTGGTAGCCAGGAAGGTTTCATCTGGGGAGATGACATGTGACTGGAGAGAGCTGAATGACAAGAAGAGAGCAGCCATGTGTAGGCTCACTGGAGTTTAGAGGGTATGTGAAGTGGGAGATGGGACTACAGTAGTAAGAAGATTGAAATAGTAAACATGTAAAGACTTAAAATAAGGATTTTGAATGTCATTCTGAGTTCAGTGGGAGATCCTTGAGATGTTCAAAGCAGGAAGAAAGCCTGAGGTGGTTACATATTAAAGTTTCACAAGGCATTTTATTCAATGGACACAGATTACTTTACATAGTGTATATTTATAGAGATACATATTTCCTTGTCATACATTGTAAGACTAAATAATTATTAAGTTATTATATAGAATTTCCCATCATGAGTTAATATTTATATATGGCAATACAATATTTTAGTAATATTTGTATTTGTATATGTATCTTCTGTATATGGTTAGCCAGTTATCCCAGTATCATTTACTGAATAGGAAGTCCTTTCCTCATTGCTTATTTTTGTTGACTCTGTTGAAGATCAGAAGGTTGTAGATATGTAGCTTTATTTCTGGAGTCTCTATTCTGTTCCATAGATCTAGGTGTCTGTTTTTCTATCAGTACCATGCTGTTTCGGTTAGGGTAACCTTATAGTATAGTTTGAGGTTAGGTAATGTAATACCTCTGGCTTTGTTCTTTTTATATAGAATTGCTTTGGCTATTCAGGCTCTTTTTTTGTCCTCAAAAGCAATGGAAACATAAACAAAAATTGACAAGTGGGACCTAATTAAAGAGCACAGCAAAGAAACTATCATGAAAGTAAACAGACAACCTATAGAATGGGAAAAATGTTTGCAAACTATGCATCTGACAAAGGACCTATACGGAACTTAAACAAATCAACTAGCATTAAAAAAAAAAAAAAAAAAAAAAACATTGAAAAGTATGTACAAAACATAAACAGACACATCTCAAAAGAAGACATATAAGCAGCCAGTAAACATAGGAAAAAACGATCAAAATCACTAATTATTAGAGAAATGCAAGTCAAAGCCACAATGAGATACCATCACACACCAGTCAGAATGACTATCATTAAAAAGTCAAAAATAACAGATGCTGAAGAGGCCATAGAGAAAAGGGAATGCTTATACACTGTAGGTAGGAATGTAAATTAGTTCAGCCACTGTGGAAAGCAGTTTGGAGATTTCTCAAAGAACTTTGAACTACCATTCCACCCAGAAATCTCATTACTGGGTATATATCCAAAAGAAAATAAATCATTCTACCAAAAAGACCCATGCACACATACATTCAATGCAACACTGTTCACAATAACAAAGATATGAAATCAACCTAGGTGCTCATCCATAGAGGATTGGATAAAGAAAATATCATACATATACACCATGGAATACTATGTAGCCATAAAAAAAGAATAAAATCATGTTTTTTGCAGCAACATGGATGTAGCTGGAGGCCATTATCCTAAGCAAATTAACACAGGAACAGAAAACCAAATACTACATGTTCTCACTTATAAGTGGGAGCTAAACATTGGGTAAACATGGACATAAAGATGGCAATAACATACACTAAGGATTACTAAAGGGAGAAGGGGGCAAGCTTTGAAAATCAACCTACTGGGTACTATGCTCACTCTCTGGGTGACAGGATCATTTGTATCTCAAACTTCAGCATCACAAAATATATTCATATAACAAATCTGGCATTATCCCTGAATCTAAAATAAAAGTTGCAATTATAGAATAAAGTAAAAATGAAATAAAATTATAATTCTTTACACACACACTACCCCCAAAATTACCCATGTACACATATTAAGAGTGGCTAGGTGAGTGGTTTTAAATAAGGGAAGAAAGCCTCCATTCTAAAAATAATGTTAACATTCTTCAATGTAATGTTTCCATACTATATTTGGATCTGCAAAGTCAGTCCTAAGGAGTCAATACAAGTTATAAAGCAGTAGACAATTGGCAACCTTGAATCTCTTTATTCCTATGAAGTTAACAAACCTGGAATTTCAGGTAAAGGATTTTCACATAAAAATACAGCAATCAAGGACTCCTGATAAGCTGATATGCTTTACTAAAATTATTGAAATACACATACAAACTCTGCCTGGCTTAACTCCTATGATATTCATGTAGCTTTAGTTCTATTGTGTAGAGGAAAGTAGTAAATGCTCATCAGTATGGAACACATTTCCTACAAAAATTTTAAATGTTTAAACACATGATGTATTGACACACACGAAGTTGGATATTGTGGATACCAGCTCTCCAATGAATAATGAAACATAGAGTGCAATCAAAACTATTACAGCTGTATGGTCTAATATATAGTCCTAAACCACAGCTGTCCTGATGGTCAGGTGTTTCAAAAGACGGGGATGATCATCTGAAGACTCCATATCTCTCACTGAAATGTCAGGCTAGACAACTTGCAGTTACCTTCATGTTATTAAAGTCAGAGCTTCAGTTATCTGACCCACCAAACTCTAAATTTGAAAGTTATAAGCAGCACTCTATCATCAAATTAAAATGGTATATACGTGATCGCGCCCTGAACTAACAAGTAAGTTACATGTAGAAATGGCCTCAATGCCCCTAGCCTGCACTTTTGCTATACTGCTTTCTCTGCCTATGACCTCATGAGGAGTTCCCAGTAATTAGTTAACAGAGTAAGAGGACTTGGATCTGATTTACGAATGATCCTATACAACATGTACCATGTAGGCACCTCCTTAAAGTGTACAGCTGCAGGACTACAGCCTCTTTCTAAGACAGCAGCACCGAACAACAGCGATTGTTCACTTTGCTTGGAAGAAGTGTCCAGATGTGTGATAATATACCAACTCATGGGCTGTATCCACTGTTTGACTGAATGGTCAGGGACTTGGAAGGAACATGGTTGAAAAAATGGTGATAAAGAAGTCTGGTGAAGAGTTATGTTGATACAGCTCTCTGAATGGGGGTGGGGTGGAGAGAACAAGAAGGTGTTTGTGCCCCATGTGAATAGTCACCAAAAGGTGACTTCAACAGCAAAGGTTTTTTTTTTAAATTTATTTATTATTATTATTATACTTTAAGTTCTAGGGTACATGTGCATAACGTGCAGGTTTGTTACATATGTATACTTGTGCCATGTTGGTGTGCTGCACCCATTAATAATCAAGTGAATAGCAGTCAGCTTCTTTCCTCAACTACTCCTCTCATTGATCCATGGCTCATAAGAAAAGGTGCCATGATAGCAGAGGTAGAGGTGATGTCAGGTGTCAGTCTGTTGCTCGATAACTTTCATGAATGAAAGCCATGATTTTTTGTGTGTTTTAAGCCCCAAGCCACATTTTCTACCACTCTAGCACATGAAATAGTCATTTGCCAAGATGCATATTCATTGTGTTTATATGTGTGTTGTTATGTGTGTGTATGTGTGTGTGAAAGGAAGTTGTTTTTCTTAAAAAATAGTCTATATAAACTATCTGAAATCAATTATTAATCATGTAGCACAAACCTACACTTCAGGGAAAGAAAAAAATAGGTACCATGCCTTCAGAGAACAGTCATCTCCTAACCTCTTGGGTTACTACAAAAATGACTGAGGCTATAATTGTAGTTGTACTCTGAAGAAGAAAGCAGAAAACATTTATTAAATATGAAAATGAGAATATATTCTGGGTTATCTTTTTAGGTACACTCTTCATATACATGATTAGAAAATTGTTACTATTGAAATCAAGGCTTACATATGTAATATCATATTTATTTTTATATTCCCATATCCAGTCACCTGCTATGCTCTGAAAATTTATTTTACCTGTACCTTTTCATAGTCACTCTTTTCTTCCTATTCCAAATACCACTATGCCAATAAAGTTCTTCATTATGTTCACCTGGACTATTTTAAAAATTTTCTAACTGGGCTTACTGTCTTCAATATCCTTTTCTCAATTATGCGATGAAATCAGTTTTCCTAAAATATTACAACTTTCAGAAATCTCCTACATACTTCCTATCATCCAGGCATCACTTCTTCCAGTCTCATCTCTGCTTAGGCTCTGATTAACCTCAAACAGGTGCAATCTAACACTGCCTCATTTCTTGCCCAATTTATAACCTGAAAGAGCAGGAGTTTATGGGGTGAATGTTTAACCAACGTGATTTGAGAATTGTTCTCAAATTGTTTAACCAATTGTAATTTGGGAAGTATTGTTACTTTTTTCTTTCTTTCCATGAGAAACAGTCCAGATAGGGTCTACATGGATTCTCAGGGCATCCCCTCAAGGTTTGAGCAGTCAGTTGATGTTAGGAGTGACCAGCGTCATTCATGCTTTTTCTCCTTCCCAGATTCAATGCAATGTCCCTCACTTTTCTGCTTTGAGATTCATTTCCTAAGAAAATAAAAGCATATAAGCTTACCCTCAGGCTCTGTGTTCTTAGAAACTCAGATTAGGATACCAGCTTTGGGCTTTCCATTCTGTCTTCAAAAAATTCCATTAACCAAAGTTCAAATCTCTTAAATCTTTAATTCAAGGGATTTCAAAAACTTAGGACTCTAATTTATTTTTTCACTAATCTTCCACAAGAACTTAACCTAAACTATAACTTTGAGCATCTTTTCAACATACTCTATAAGGATCCACCCTTTCAATGTCCTTCCTGTTTCTCTGTTGGAAATTCTACCTATATTCTTTTCAACCTCTTTCAAGAAGTAATTCCAGGACTTTGGGAGTCCGAGACGGGTGGATCATCTGAGGTCGGGAGTTCGAGACCAGCCTGACCAATACGGAGAAACCCCATCTCTACTAAAAATACAAAATTAGCCGGGCATGTTGGCGCATGCCTATAATCTCAGCTACTCAGGAAGGCTGAGGCAGTTGAATTGCTTGAACCTGGGAGGCGGAGGTTGCAGTGAGTCAAGTAGTGCTACTGCACTCCAGCCTGTGCAACAAGAGTGAAACTCGGTATCAAAACTAAAAAGATTTCCTGAAACTCACTCTGAAAGTGTTCTCTCTCTTCTCTAAATACCAATCATTACTATAGATTAACTTCTCTATATTAACATTGTGGCTGATGGTACCCCTACAACTCTCTTTAAGGTCCTTAAAGGACTTTTCACATCTTTGAAATAAAGCAAAGTAGTTTTTCCTAAAAGTTTTGTAATTTTGAAAAAAGTATAGTCCTTCTGAGATTTATCATATTGGTCTTTTTGTTTTAATTAGGCTCAACAGATTTATCTTCAAAACATATTTTTCTGGATTTTATATATACACTATTTTAAATTTCACTTTTTTAAATAAGTTAAATGTGCCTTTATCTCTATACTGCACCATTTGTTCAAAATATACAGCTCTTCTTTTGCAAACAAATGTTTCCTGCATTGATATTTTCATTTCAATGATTGTTAACTATAACTAGAGTATATATGTTCACCATGCATGCTTTATGGAACAGCGTTTAGCAATATTTTGTTTGTGGTATGTTTATTTTAAATCAAACTCTAACAGATTCCATTTATACTAGGTTGGTTCTACACAGCAAATAAGCCAGTAATAAAACTACTTTTTGCCAACAGTGATTATGATTCTGAGAAAATATGTATATAACCCTCAGACTTTTAATAGTAAATACTACAGTTTTTTCCATTAAAATTATTTGGGTAGTAAACACTTCACGAAATGTAAGAAAAAGAAGCCTTTGTGTTGTAGAAGCTGTAATGCTTATATTGCAATTAAATTGCTTATAATCAAATAGGAGTTACTGCAAAAAACAAAATAAGCCAGACAGAAAAATCTGATATGCATAATATGACATATGCATAGACAAAAAAAAAAGCCCAGAGATTCAAACAATATTTACTGAGTTGTTAGGTATAAATATGCTTATAAAATTGGCTGACAAAACGAGAAGGAACAAAACTGCCATCACTTAATAAAGTTATTTTAAGTATATCTCTACATAGATATACACAATGTATACACATAACATACAGAGGCAAATTAACATATGTAAACATGACTCCATAAAAAATTCCACATAATTGTAACTCAAATATTAACTGTAAATTCCTGCTTCCCTGAATTTCTCCATTCAGTGTGCTATCGGATACTTTTCGACATATGTACATGACTGAGCAAAGTGACATTAAATTTATTGTTAATCAGGATAATATCTTTATTATGAACCAGATCAGTTCTGAAATCAAAGTTTCAAGGTGGTAGTTAAAATTTTGATTAGTGAACTCTTTATCAGGATGATTTCATAAATACAGAAGTAAAGAAGGGAGTTAGGAATAGAGAAGAAATCAGGAGTCAGGATTAGAAATTTAAAGTGGCAGAACTGGAAAAACAAAAGGGATTATTCAAATTCAAAATCAGAAACTGATGAATTAAGTTTGAGGAGTCATATGCCAAGGGATGACTGCCTGAAGAGTTAAAATATGAAATGTACATAACTTCTACCATAAATATTTCAGTTTCTTGCATGTAAATTCATATCTCTATGGCATGTAACAGCTTTTAAACACTTGCATTCCAGCTGTCTCATAACATCAAAATTTGACAGATTATTGAAGGAAATTATCATGAAGAATTGTGACTATGCAATTATTGATACAATTAACATATATTAGTACATATAGACTTTTAATTCTTAGATATAGCAGTGAAAACAAGGTTCTTTAAAAAGAAAACAAATATATATATATATATTTTATTTTTATTCTACAACTGGCTTACAAAGAGTGATTTTCCTTGTAGCTCTTATTTTAAAATAAAAATACAGACAAATTTCCCCCAAAGACCTATAATTACTTCAGATTTATAAGAATCTAAACTCTAAAGAACTCTTTTTGACACCAAAGTGCTTTATCAAATGAATAATCATTAAGTAGCTCCCCTTTTGCACTCAGAGAGTCTTAACATTAATGCAAGAAACACAAATTCTGGAATCATATAACTTCAGTGAGGTAGAGTGGCCTTAAAGCAACACTCAGGTAACTCTAATTGTAGTAATTTGTTAGTGGTTAGCAATTCTACAGTAATAGCATTTTCCCAGAGAGACTGTACTATGAATTCATAGCATTTAATTTGCCTTCATATTTTTATGATATCAACTTGGAGAAAAAAAATGAACCTGATTTTTAAGAAAATCAAGCTGTTAATGGCCATTTGATTATTCTAGACATCTAGTGGCACTAAATCTTTCTTTTCTCCCTTTAGATAAAATGTTCCTAAGGCATAATAAAATGACTGTAAGCAGTGGCAGGCAAAACAGCTAACCTCATTTGAATCAAACTAGATGTTAATTTGCCCTCTTACTCATGATTTCAAGCAACATTATAAAATGACTAAAACACACTTTGAAGAAAAGAAGGCATATATTCAAATTATTTTGGAAACGTTTTATTACTGAAAGAAACAGAAAATTTATTTTAGCAGAATGGCCAAAAATTCCCTTTCTCTATTGTGTTATATACAATATCTTTCTAGTTATTTCCCAAAATTATACCTAGAAACACTTCAAGTCTTTGGCTGTATTCTGCTGTAACATTGTTTTTGTGGCTCTTGGTAGTCTACTTACTATAAAACTAGTGATTTTAGAAGGGTTTAATCACAATTTTACATTAAAATACATGCAATTAAAACAAGGTAAACACTAAAACAAAGACCATTTCTTTTTCTAAGTACAATTTATTTAATTTAAGTTGATATACAATAATTTTACATATTTATGGGGTTCAATGTGATGTGGTGTCCTTTGCCACGTTAAGGTAAATATAGTTTACAACAATGTATTTTACTTTTCCCAATAGTTAGAAAAGAGGATTCTGAATGTTCTCCCTACAAAGAAATAATAAATATCTGAGGTGATGGATATCCTCATTACTCTGACTTAATCACTATACAATGAATACATATAACAAAACTCCTCTTTCTTCTTCACCCTTTCATCTTAACAATTAAAAAGGGTCATTTCCAAATAATATACACATAATTCGCTTACTGTTTACAAATTTTACAGGTTCTTTGCTAATGCAGTTTTGACTTAGATAACAACGTCCTCTGTCAAGTGAGAACTGCCCTCTTCCTCATATATACAATATATTTATGATGGCAGTTTCTATCAGTTTGGTATTTTTGTTGGTTTTCTTTTCCAGAAATTGCTGTCTTTAGTTTGTCTTTGTCATTCAAGGTTGCCTTCCAATGAATTTACAGGATGAAACTTACAGCTGCCCTAATGTCAGTTCGTAAGTCATTCTTTTATTATTTAAGCCTATATCAAATATATGGTGTTTATTATTCTACTCTCAATCATTTCTTTTTAAATGAAATGATTTTCATCACTTTGAAATGGACTTCATATAATTCTTAGTATTTGGTTGTGACCATAGGCTGCCTAGATTCTTATAATACAGAGGCCTTATGTAAACTGCATGTGTCCTGAAAACCAGTTTTTACACAAAAATATTTTTCAGTAGATAGTATGGGAAATTATAGGACTGATAGAAGGATGTCCCACCAATCTATCTAGTTAAATTTATTCATTCAGTCATTCATGAATTCACCAAAAACACTTTTGTATTCATTAAGTCTGTTAGAGATCTAACAAAAATGCTTGAAAACACTTTTAGAAGAAATAAATGGCCCAGATTTACAAGTTTATAAATATGACTTCAAAATATTAATGTTATTCTTATAATATTACATCAAACACCTTGCCATATTCTCTAAGAACTATGCAGTCTGGAAATATATTGAGGCAACATGGCTTAAAAACATTAGTGGTATAAATAAGCACATAATCCACATGTCTCTTCTCCCTTGCACTGCTCTTAGGGGCAGGGTAGCATAGTTTCTAACATAGTTTTTAACAGGGCTCTAGTGGCATATTGTTTGAGTGAGATTTCCAGCTCCACTACTTTCTAACTGCATAGCTCTAGGCATTTCCTACCTTCTCTCCAACTCCAGTGTTTTCATCTATACAAAGTTGATAACAATAACAGTATCTATATTCTATAGGTTTGTTGCAAACCTTTAATTCACTTACAACATTACCTGGCATTAAACATTGAGGTTTCAATAAATGTTGTCTACCATTATTTTTAATTTTCTATTTTGTATTTAGTTGCTCTCAGTGATCTCTGCAATGAAAATATTTTATATGACAATCATGGCAAGACTAGCTTGATTTTCAGGACTACATTTTTGGTTATCCTGACACACCAGTCAGTGTAACATAGAGTTCCCTGCTAGAACTACTTACATACTATGAATACGAAAGGGGGCTCAAGGCCTTAAGTCCACATTGACAATGAAGGTACGCATTTTGGCAGCAGCTTTGGTCATCTTCTGTGCCAAATTTCCTGAGGTCACTTGGTTATCTGGATTCACCATTTAATTTTCTCTCTAATCAATGCATCATTATACATAATGGTGCCTAAATATTAACTCATTGAAAGCTTTCAGATTGGTATTACTTATGCAAATCTTTTCCATTATTTTTAAGCTAATCCTTACAAAGGTTTAAATGGCTAGAGAAGACTTGGGTAAAAATGCCTTGAATGTTTGGTAACTCTAGGTTCAAATTAGTTTTATTTTGTCTGATCTTATTACTATTCTGATTATGCCATTATTGCCAATTATAAATATAGCCACATGTTGTTAGCATTGTGTAGTGGACATGGATGTTTTCCTAATCATTATCAATTCCTGCTTTCTTTCGTTACAGAATTCCAGTTTTATTCAGGTGTCCACCCCCATGCACCATGCATATAACTATGCACTTCATGATAAAGTGAACCAATACCAAGTCTCATGAGTGAGCATGGTTGGTCGAGTAAATTAATCTTCCTTGCCATTGATTGGTACAAGTATATGCATGTGAGCCAATTCTAATCCATTCAAAATGAAAGCAATTCTGCTGAATTGCTTATTTTAAAAAGTTCCTGTCTTTCAGGAGAAAATAATAAATACATGTTTCTCTTTACCTGTGGACAGTATTGCATCTGGATGTGACACTTAGAACTTCTTCAGACATCTTATTACCTGCTAAGTATATAGCCAACTCTGAAAGTTTCATACAGAGAGATCCTGAGAATTTGGGTCCTACCTGACATACTTGAACTGCTGAGTCAACAAATCTCAAAGTCTACCATATCTCTGCAATTTCTATTATGGGGTAATAAATTCCCTCAAGGATTAAGCCAGTTTCAGTGAGAGTCCCCTGCCATTTGCAGTGCAAAGCATCCTAAATGACACAGGATAAAAAGGATATTAAAGACCATCTAGGCGTTCCCTCAAAAAACAATTGAAGTTACAAAGGTTAAGATAGAATAAATTAACTCAGCCAACAAGAGCCTTTATGTTCAGGCTGCTGAGAAATTACATGATTTAAATGGTAGTAGTGACACATTCCTTTCTCTCTAATATTACTGATACTGCTTTTAGCTGTTTAAGAGAAGTTATCAAGCTTTATAATTTCCCCATATACAAATGAATTTAGAGGATTAAAATTTAACTTAAAAACGTTAAGACTATCAACCTTTTATAATGGTTGAATTCTTTATGTTCTCTGTACACCAAACTAGACTGTATACATCATATACATTATTATGATGTAGTAGGATGGTTACTGTCCTAGCACTTCTAGACGACTTACGTTCTAGTCCCCATTTTGAATGAATTAGTGTGTGAATTCTACTGGAAAAACCTCTAATTCCTCACATAGGAAACTGAATAGACTCAAATTAAATCTGAACTTTTACCTCCTTTTAAAGGGAGCTAAAACTTCAATTTTCCAAATAAAAGTCTATGTAAAAAATCCAAAATATATGAGATATACAATAAACACGTTTGGTTCAAGAGGGAGCAGGGGATTCAGACCCACCCAGTGAATATCAACATCACAGTCTAATGAAACATCGCCAGTGAAAGATTTGCCCTTCACTGAGGATAGTTTAAAAGCTACCATATTCGATGATCTTGATGCCCTCTTCTAGATTTTATATTTTAAGATCCTAAAAATCAAATAGAAACTAACTTTTAAAATATTATGAGGTACTTGATTTTGTGTGTGTGTGTTTGAGTCATTTTCATGGTGATAATTTCTCGTTATTTAATGTTAGAAGGACAACTAAACTGTTTTGATAAGTATTACTCTTTGAATTATCATATCTTGATAAATGCTTTTTCAATCTTCCTAACATCCCTTGTTAGCCTAATCATGAAAGTAATCTCCTGTGGATGATTTAATATATTATTATCTGATTCTAATTTTGTACTTAAATTTATATATTAGTAAATTAAGTCAAATTATAGGATTAGCAATTTATTCAGATTTTCTGACATTTAATGTAAGTAGTAGTTGTTCCTTAATTAACTGGGATATCAAACTCACCTATTCATTTGGATTCTGTGTCTCATACAGATTCTATGACCCAGAAACAAAGGCTGGACATGTAATGCATGATTTCACTGCTTCTCATCTTCCCTATCTCTTCATGTAACAGCAAGCATATTTTTTTAGCTTCATTATTCCCTTTACAAATCCCACAAGTTCTATGATTTGTCAGTAACCTCTTAAATCACTGTTAAGTGCTATTAATTATACGTCTTGCAATAATAATAGCTACAATGTTTAAACTGTTGGAATTTATTATGCTATAATTTAAAATATAGTCCCTTCTTCGCACATGCAGAGTTTATCTTTATTTGTTCACTGTAAAGAGCAGTCATATTTTATATAAATGTCATTTATCCTAAATTACTGAAGTCATTATTTTTTAAATAGTGACTAATAATAACCTAAAATATAAAAATATCAATAATTGTCATTTCTAGGTTGTAGGGTTATGGGTGATATTTTTTCATTACCTTTGTTTCTACATTTTTAAATTACTTGCAACAAGCAAATATTTACCTAAATAAGGAAGAACAGATAGCTTAATCAGGATATTTAATTTATATAACCCATTTGATTACAATTATGTAAAAATTATACACACAGCAAGAATACAGGAATAAGGAATGAAAAGGGGTTATAACAATTGTTGGCTTGGAGTGATTAACTAAGGGTGATATTTTTCATACTTCAGATTTACGTGAAAAACCGAATGTTAAATTATAATAAAACTGTATTGTCCAACTATTAAAAGATTGGTTGCTTGCTTTGTTTAAATCATATAAAATATTTCAGTGAGAACTGTGCTGCATGATATTGCATTTCCTGAAATAATAAGAATTTTACAATAATTTATATGTGTAAGGTGGCATTTCCAGAACCTCTTGTCCTTTAGAACAACCTTATAGACCCCAAAAAGCCATATAAGCAGTCCCAGACAATTAGAACTTCCCAATAATAAGTCAGAATCTTTTACATTTATTTCTAACTTGCTCTCACCCCATCCCTCCTTTTACTAGATTTCAGAATTTGATTCTACATACATGAGATTTCAATCCTAACTCGGATTTGATGTTGTTGCCTGTTTTTTTCCAGCTTGTGAAATCTAACTTTCCTTAACACATAAATGCAATTGGTCTTCCTCTTTTGTTTTTTTAAACCTAATCTCGCCTTTGTTGAAAGTATTCTCTGACCTGATTCTTAGCCCCTTAAAAACTAAGTATTTTGTCCTCTAACTAAGAAGGTGTCACCTGGCCTGGGAGGCTCCTGTATGTATCATATTCTGCTAAGAGCTGCAGTGTCTCTGAAATCACATTATAGAAGTGTAGAAATGAAACTTCTCCATCAGCAGTAATATAACAATGCAATGGATATTATAATGTAATTGGTTATGCTGGTTAGAACTCACATCATGTTTATAAAAATTACAACTGATTTATAGATAACGTATAAACATTGGGAAAAAATAATAGAATAGTCATCTCTGTCCAGCAAATGGTGCAGCCTAATTTTTGTAAAAATCATAAGCAGAAGATACAATTGTCTCAACGATTAGTAAAAATTATATATATAAATCCTAAAAGAGAAAGAGATGATACCATGACAAACAAGAACAAGTCTAAATCCACCTTTTGGTGACAATATGCCCTAAATACCTGCTATAAGAAGTCATTCCAGACCAGGCACAGTAGCTCATGCTTGATATCCCAACAGTTTGGAAGGCCAAGGAGGAAGGATTGCTTTTGGCCAAGAGTTCAAGACCAGCCTGGGTAATATGGCAAGACCCCATCTCTACAAAAATGTAAAAAAATTAGCTAAACATGATCATGCCGATGCACTCCAGCCTGGGGAACGGAACAGAGTGAGACCTGGTCTCTAAAAAATAAATTTAAAAAAAACTTTAAAAAGTCATTCTTTTTTTTTTTTTTTTTTTTTTTTTTTTGACACAGAGTCTCTGTCGCCCAGGCTGGAGTGCGGTGTTGCAATCTCAGTTCACTTCAAGCTCCGCCTCCCATATTCACCCCATTCTCCTGCTTCAGCCTCCCGATTAGCTGGGACTACAGGCACCCGCCACCTCATCCGGCTAATTTTTTGTATTTTTAGTAGAGCCGGGGTTTCAACATATTAGCCAGGATGGTCTCGATCTCCTGAGCTCATGATCTGCCCACCTCGGCCTCCCAAAGTGCTGGGATTACAGGCGTGAGCCACCATGCCCGGCCTTAAAAAGTCATTCTGTATGTTTCGTTGATAATCTCTGTCTCTCTACATATTTTAAAGTTATAAACTAAGGTATTTCCATTCCAAGAAAAACAAGGTGGGTTTGTAGTTCTGTATGCATGAACAGGAGTTTCGCCCATCCAGGTTATTTCCCCACCCAACCTCACCTTTCCCCTCAGAGCCTGCAGCCAATAATTGAGTAAGATTTGTACCAAAGACCAGCCCCAAGGTGGGGCCAACTTTATAGTGTAATTCATACATCCATAGGAACAGAACTTCCCCACAGATCAGGGCAGTGTTAGATTCCGACTGACATGACACCTTTGCCTAGCTCCTTCTGCCCTATCTTTTCTTCACTTCCTCTCTCTTGTGTAAGATCGTCAGATAAAATAAATAACTCTGAGATTAATCTGAATTACAGGAAATAAATGAATATTATTTTAGAATAAATATACTCAAAATATTTCAAATAAATGTTTACTGTTTATCTGAAATTCAAATTTCAAGCCAGTGATCCTATTTCTGAGAACAGTTCTTGAATCGATTTTATGTTCTTGAATTTTTATCTCAGGTTCTGCTTCTAGGAAACTCAAACTTAGATAATGCCAATTATATACTCTTAGGTTATTTAAGATGTTTCAAAACTATATACCATATAAACACACACATATATCCTGATCAATTTATATAAAAATATGTATCTATATGTTATATACCAAAAGTATTAAGAATATGAAAGCACACATAATTATATAAAAATATGCTATGTAATGGTAAAAACCAAGCTCCTAAAATAAATCATCCATGGACGAGTGAACAAGATTTGTGAAAGAACAATTTTTGATGGTCTGCATTTGACACTGAAATTTTTATGTCATTTGCAGTTTATAACAGAAGATGTTACTTTAGGAACCCTAATAAAGACTAAGCCTAGCACAGTGGCTCATGCCTGTAATCCCAGCACTTCTGGAGGCCAAGGTAGGTGGATCATTTGAGGTCAGGAGTTCGAGACCAGCCTGAGCAATATGTTAAAACCCCATCACTACTAAAAATAAAAATAAAAATAAAAATAGCCAGACGTGGTGGCACATACCTGTAATCCCAGCTACTCAGAGGCTGAGGCAGGCGCATCACTTGAACCTACGAGGTGGAGTTTGCAGTGAGTCCAGATCATGCCACTGCACTCCAGCCTGGGTGGTAGAGTAAGACTCCGTTAAAAAAAAAAAGACTAAGTTAGTTGTATCATTCATTTTTTTTTTTTAATTCTTAGAATAGTTGAGTATTCATGAGATTAGCTTTTTTAAATTTTACTTGGCTATTTGTGTGCACTGACTCCAAGCTGACATTATATGGAGCAAAGTGAGAAAGAATCCAGGAAGATAAAAAAGTACAAAAAATAATTTATCAAGAGGGAAACACCAGCTACAAAAACATTTAAAATATAAAGAAAAAAATGATGCATGGGCATATATAGGAACTACTATCTTTTTAAGTGGATTTAAATTTAAATATATGTCATATCTGAGGCATAAATTGACTGGAAGTCAAAATTAAGCAATTAATATTGAATTTTCCTCCTGGGAAAACAGATGAGTAACAGGAGCCATTGGTAGCATAGCCTGCATGTATGAATACTTATTTTGAAATGGGGCTACGGAGAAATGTGAGTGCAATATAACAAACATAAATTATGAGTTGCAGATTATAAAATACAATGCAAGTAGAAAGTATATTGGATTGCAAGCAAATGCTGTGAGAATTAGCTCTCATATTATTAATATTTGATGACCTTGGACAAGCCATTATGGACCTTAATTTATCTACTTATAAAATGAGGTGTAAGCCATATATGGTTTTTAAACACTTTCCAACTTATAAATTCTATGACCCCTTACAAAAGATAATTGGGAATGCCTTATTCTAAATAACTATTTTTTAATCCTAGATTTTTCTCTATCAATAAAAGGAATATAATAATATGAAAAAATAAAAACCCTGCATTTTAGTACACAGGTTTGGCAGATGTGCAGAAATAATATACATGTTCTAACCCCACAATTAATTGTTTCTATACTCCCTTCTTTAATTTTATATGATGACATTTCTTATATTTGTAGTGTCACGATTGAAATTTTCTACTCCTATAGGAAAAATACTGGGTAAAATATTTTACTAATATTATATGGCTGTCAAAACTATGTGGTTTTATAAATAGTACCATCTCAATCATTAAACTATTCATTTTATAGAAGGTGATAACTATATTTTTTTTATTTGTCTGAGGCATAGTAACTCTAAATTTTTATATACATAATAGTCAGGAGAATCCTACTTGGTACTTGTACTGGCTAAATGCCATGAAATAGTATTTATTATTACAATGATGTTGGTAAATCTTTAATGTGACCTTAATTGGTTAAAAATAGGTGTAATTGTTAAATGGATCCTTCAATGAATAATTAAATACGCTTATGGGAAAATCAATAAAATAGACAGATTTCTGGTGCCAGCATTCTACAGTTTTCTTTGAAGCTGTAAAAAAAACAGGGTCTACTGTGAGACACTGAAAGGACATAGGATATTACACATAAATCCTGGGGGCTGCCACAAAACCAGAGTCAAGTGTCAGAAACTATAAATCTCCAGAATCGCTGACTAGGAGTAATGCTTATTATTTTTAATGCACTGCTATGAATTATTTCCACTGGATAATTTCTTGTCTTTGTGCTCACAGTGAAGGCCAAATAGACAGTTATGGGTGGTTGGCAGGAAATCTACATCTGTGAATAAACTCTCCTGGGATCTTATGAAAGACTGTAATGAATTCAACACATGGTACTAGTCCTAGGGCCAGACACATTCACACCATGACAGAAGACAGGTTTTTCTAATAAAAACTAAGTGCTGAATCAGTGTGTGTGAAGTGTTGTGGCTATTAACTGCTCTGCCCTGCATTTAAACAAGCACACACATGCATATACACAGATACTCTCACACACTAGTTAATATTTATAAAGACACATATTGTTGAACTGTTGTCTGCTTTTGCCCCTAAAATAAAATTCTATGCTATTTCTTCTAGACAAAGACATACTTAAAGCCTTAAAATATATCAAGCTTTTAGTAGGCTATATAGTTAAACTTTCTTTTAAGAGAAAGTAACATCCAATACAGACCTTTAGAAACTTTCACTTATAAATCATTTTACCAATTGTAAAAGACCTCTCATTGCTTCTCTCATAAGAAACCGTGGATCATTTATCTGTGTTCTAATCTGTTCCAGTTCTTTTAACTGCTATTCCTGAGATTGTAGGGATCACTGTGCTCTCACTTACAATTTTGGAGAAATATATAGTATAAAGTATTTATCTAAAATATAAATAATAAATACAATGTAAAATAAAATAACTAATTTATACTAGAAATACCTGGACTTTTTCTTATTCTATCCTTCCCTTACCTATATTAAAAGATATGAATAAATGCTAATTCTAAATAGCATCATCAGGTTAAAAATGAAAGTTTATATTAATATTATATCCAACTAATAATATTCTAATATTTTTATGAACTTCGGATATTTTAGATAGAAATATCAGTTTGTGTTTATGTTTATTTACATAGAGGTTTATGTATAGATTCACTTTTGTAAACTAGTTTGTCTCAACAAAGAAGCCATTTCATAAATGAAAATAAAAAAGTACATAAGATCTAGTTGTATAATTATCAACATTTACTCTCTCTATATAAAATATATGATATTGTATCTCATACCAATTGACTTGGAACAAAAGGAACATAAATCCTGTAGAGCATCAACTTATTCTGGTATTGGTAGTTTTTCCTAGTTTCTTATAAACAAAGAAGCACTTCTAGAAAAAAGAGATAGGCAACGTTTTTGAAGGTTTTTTGCTGAGCAAGTTGAAAGATCAGAGCAAAATTCTATTTTCTTCTCTGACATGAATCTGTAGATACTAACATAAGCCCTAAATATCACCGCATGAAAATTACATGAAGAAAAAGCATGATCATCCCTTCAAAAGCCCCAACACAAAAGTGTTGTGCATAAAAGTACCATACAGATGGAGTGAATCCCGCTAAATATATATTATTTTTAAAAGTATCCTCACTAAATATGTCTTCTTTATAAGTTTTGCTCACTAAATATGTCAAATGTAACAAATTATTGTGGGATTATTTTGCATACAAAATACGCAGTATGTTTTTTCCAGATATTTTTTTCAAACAAAGATTGCAGAATCTGGTTTTTTACTTGTTCACATATTGTGGTTTAACATGTATGGTTATACAAGTAAATACAAAACAGAATATAATAATGGTACTTTTCTACACCACCCATAGCACACACATTTCCAAAGAGATGTTCTCTCTGTTTTAGAAAACACTTTTGGTGAAAACATTACTGATCTATGTGTCTTCACTGAAGATTAGGTGCAAAGGGACTACTTCAGTTGTTTCATAAAGACGACATTCAGTAAATATTTCTTGATTTAATGAATGGCTTACCAAAGGCATGCTAAAAACCATTCCCCTCTCATGATTTCAGTAATATTTTGTAAAGTTACCTGTGAGGTCATAAGAAATTTCCATGCTTAGAATTTCTCTTCCAGGTTACAGAATTGTAGCAAAAATAAGTATTCTATCTCAATTCAACAGACTGTTGTCATTTACTTGTACTCATTAAATAATAGCTTATCAGATTATTCATCTAACCCCATATAGAGCTTATAATTGAATGAGTAGAATACAAGGCATGTAGGATTTGACAGACAACTAGAACGAAATAGTAAGCACACTACATAATCTTTTCCGGATGTTTTTGCAAAATGCATGGTGCTATGATACTCAAATTCAGGGTCTAATAATACACCAAATATACAACAGTCTTGTCACCATTTATTCCTATCATGTTTATGATAGCTTTAATATTTTTATTATACCACTTTTTTCCCTAAGACTTTCTTAATGCAATGCTGCATTTTCATCTCTGGGGCAAACTAATTTTTAATCAAAGCCTCCCTACAGGATATTGATTATGAAACTTTATATATCTTAGAATTCATGTTATTAATTAGAATAGTCACACATTTCTCAATTTTAATGGTTTTTAGAAGATGTTTTGAAATTGATTTATACAAATTATATTATTAAAATTGTTCCATAAAACTCTAAGGTATTTTCCTTCCATATATAATTCCAAGGAAAAGGAAAATTATGCCATCTAATGGCTAACTGCCTGATTCTTTTATTACTACATTATGTGTTGTTTTACTTTCACCTATGGAGTTTGCACCATAGGTTACATTCCAAGGCTACATAGAATATGAGAGAATAAACAGAATCTTACAATATTCTAAGGAACCTCTTCCAAATGTAGTCTCTGTTATGGCAGCCCTGTTGAAGAGCAGAACTTTCAATCTAAACAGAATAAATAAAGAGCTAAAAACGGTTGTGTCTATAAAAAACTCATTAAGCATATATTACACATTTAAATATAGTAAAGATTAAACTTGCATACTTCTATAAGTATTATCTTGTAGTCCTAAAGCATGGCCCTAATGTTATGACCAGACCTAAAATTATTCTTATCTTATTAAAATATATTATTTTCACTAATAGCTTTCAAATATATTTTTTATTAAATTCCTTAATTTTTAGGCAAATATAGTTATTCTAGTAGTATATATGTTTAATAGATCAAATAATTACAGTTCAGAGAGATAATGCTTTTCCAGTGGTTACACAACTAGTAAAGGATAAGTCTAAAATTTGAACACCAGACCGTTACTGTCAGGTTTATTTTTCTTTTATTGTGAGCAATTTTTCATCAGTGTTACTTGAAGGCAAATAATATAGAAGATGATTGTATCAGAAATATCGTATTTGGAGTATTGTTTAAAATTTGAATATTTTTAGGTGAGATCAATATTTCTGATGGCTGGAGCAGAGATGAAGGAGCGATGTTCAGACTGTTAGAGGAACAAACAATGTAAACTAACCCATCAATTCAAAGCTTGATGGAATAACACAGAACCTAATGGGTGTCATATTCCTTGTGTGTAGAATATTTCATATTCTACTAGTGTGTATATGTGTTATTAAATGTTGTTAAATTATTTGTTTATCCTCTAAATATCACAGATTAAGATACATATCTGTGTGCTTCTACAAACGTGTTGGTTATTAGGTACAAAAGATCCAGAACTTCTCTCCAAACAAATCAGGAATATTTTGATGGTATGAGGTACACACTGCAGTCTATAATTCATTTCTCTTAACTTTACTTCAAATAGTCAGATATTTAGCATATCTTAAATTGGAATTTTAAAAATAGGTTTTAGAGTATCATTAAGTGCATTTTACTTTTTAAGTTTTAAAAATGTTCCTTTTAGCACAAAGAAACATTATTATTTCCTTTAATGGTTCATAATACTTTACTCATTCAAAAAAGCTTTTCAAGAAAGCAAATATAGTTTACATCCCTTGTCAAGTAAACATTAAAAATGGTTTGAAGTATGGTATATTGAGACAAACGTAAATCATAAAATTGTGGGAAATAGTTAAAGTATTAAAATAAGTAAGAATGGCAAAAGTAATCCTAACTTTCAGTTTAAATTTTGCTGATGTTTTAGGGGGATGTCTGAAAAAAGAAATTTGGTCATCTTAAAGCATTTTAAGAAAAATTTTAGGTTTATTCCTTGAAATATTATAGATTATGTACACCAAATGTTAAAATGTATTGCTGTACTTTGGAGACACACACACACTCACACACACACACACTCACACACACACACACACAAAGAGAGAGAGAGAGAAAGAGATTTCTCCAATGGTACATAAATTTTGCCTATAAATCCTGCCTAGCATCCTAAGCAGAGAAGAATGAACTGTGGAGTGTGTGGGGGATATATAATTCATTCTATCACTATATTGAATATGTATGATTTATGCTATGACTTAGAAATGCTTGTTATATGTTTATAAAATTGTTTTGTTTTGTTTTTGTTTTTGTTTTTGTTTTGAGACAGTGTCTCTCTCCGTCACCCAGGCTGCAGTGCAGTGGTGCGATCTCGGCTCACTGCAACCTCCACCTCCTGGGTTCAAGCGATTCTCATGTCTCAGCCTCCCGGGTAGCTAGGACTACAGGCACATGCCACCACACCCAGCTAATTTTTGTATTTTTAGTAGAGACGGAGTTTCACCATATTGGTCAGGCTGGTCTTGAACTGCTGACCTCAGTTGATCCACCCGCCTTGGCCTTCCAAAGTGCTGGGATTACAGGTGTGAGCCACCGCACCTGGTCTCTAAAATTGTTTTCACATTTGGCCTGTCTGTCTAAATTTTTTTTATTGTGGTAAAATATACAGAACATAAAATTTCCCAATTTTACAATTTTTAATTATATAATTCAGTTGTACTGATTACATTCAACAAGAACAATTTACCTCTAAAACTTCTTCATAACCCCAAACAGAGATTCTATAACCATTAAGCAACGACATGCCTTTCCTCCCTTTTCTCAGCCATCAGTAACCTCTACTGAGTTTTATGATTTCAATTTTAAACATGCTAGTGAATTTTAGTCCTTGTTATGTCTTTTAAATAAGTATAAATCACAGTTTATGTATTTACTTCTTCAAAGATCACAACGTATTGACATCTTGAGGCATTCACTATTGACTTACATGTTGTACTGACCTGACCCAATAAATTTTTTAAACTGATCACAATGCTGAATAAATTTTTTTAAAAGTTGGTATTGATCTTTGACATCTTCCAGCAATATATATATTAACATTTTTCTGATCTATGACAAAGCCGACAGTAACAAGCAATGATTAAAGGACTCCAGGTTCAATAAATTGTGCTGGGATAATTGGCTAGCCATATGCAGAAGAGTGGAACTGGAACCTTACCTTTCACCATATACAAAAACTAACTCAAGATGGATTAAAAATTTAAATGTAGCAACTCAAACTATAAGAATCCCAGAAGCAAACATACAAACTATCCTTCTCAACACTGGCATTGGCAAAGAATTTTTTTTATTAAATCCCCAAAGCAACCACAACAAAAGCAAAAATTTGTAAGTGATACCTAAAGAGTTTCTGCACACCAAAAGAAACCATCAACAGAGTAAACAGACAACCTACAGAATCAAAGAAAATATTCACAAAATATGCATCTAACCAAGGTCTAATTTCCAAAATGTATAAGAGACATAAATTAATAAGCAAGAAAAAAATTATGAAATGAGCAAAGAACATGAATGGGCACTTTTCAAAAGAAGACACACAAGTGGCCAACAAATGTATGACAAAACATTCCACATCATTAATCGTCAGAGAAACGCAAATCAAAACCACAATGAGATAACTTTTCACACGTCAGGATGAACATTATTAAAAAGTTAAAAACAACAGATGCTGTCAAGGTTGAGGGAAAAAGAAATATTTATATACTGTTGGTGGGAACATAAATTAGTTCAGACACCATGGAAAGCAGTGTAGAGATTTTCAAAAGAGCTTAAAACAGAGCTGTCATTCAACTCAACGCTCCCATTACTGGGCATATACCCAAAGGAAAATAAATCATCTACCAAAAAGACACATGAACTCATATGTTCACTGTTGTGCTAGCCACAATAGCCACAGACATGGAATCAACCTAGGTGTCCATTAATGGTAGATTAGATAAAGAAAGTGTGGTACATATGATGTAGATAAAGAAAGAGTGGTACACATGATGGCAACAGTGGTCTGTCTGGAGCGGCCACGAGAAAATGTTGGCTGCACTATAGGAGGCACAGCTGGGGTTACATGCTCCATGGGGCGAGCAAGAGCTGGAAAAGGTGGGAGCCCCGCGCCCTACAGAGTTAGTGGGGCAGGAGCCCCAGGGTCCCAGGTGTAGCTGCAGCCATCCAACTTTGGCTGTGGACCCAGGCATCCCTGCACTCTTGGGGACCTGGGAAGCCCCTGCCCACACAGGCTCAGAAGGGCCCGTTCCTGTTGTCTGGCCTCTCCTCACACCCAGCATCCACTCCAGTGTGGTGCAAAGTTGTGGCCAAGCCCAGGCATTATTGCAAACCAGCCAGGTGTGCATGCACTTGGAGCTGTGCTGACATGCCAGCCCCTGCCACCTCAGCCACCTCCAGACTTTAGGTGCTGATGAGCATGGGAGGGAGGCCATCAGAGGCTGAGGGCAGCTCAACACAGGCCTGCAGGCACCCCTCAGCATGAACAGCCTGGGTGCTATGGACAGGATGTTGATGGTGGAGGGTAGACAGGTTCCTAGGCTGAAATGGACAGCTCCTGTTGAAACCACCTTTAAGCCATGGAATGCCTGAAGCCTGGGGGCCTGAAGTGGGTAGACTATTTCAGGTAGAGTCCGTGGCCCAGAGTGAAAACATGTAGTGCTTTTTCCTTACCCACCTATGGCCACTCATGGATTGATCAGCATGTACTTCCTCCCTTCTGAACCCATAGAAACCCCAGACTCACACAGATGTTGGGACGTCCTGCCTGTGGAAAGGAGCTACCCACTTTGAGTCTCCAGAGAGCTGTTCGGTCACTCAATGAAGCTCCTCTCCGCCTTGCTCATGCTCCAATTGTCCGCATACCTCATTTTTCCTAGACGTGGGCCAAGAACTCCGGACCCTACAAAAGGGGGGACTGAAAGAGTTGTAACACAAACAGGACTGAGACATGCCCCTACCCTCTGCTTGCTACATGGAAGATAACAAGGAGAGAAGAGCCGAGGCCCTTTGGGGAGCCTAGACCTAAGGAATCGCTGAGCCACTGCTGTGACACTCTCTTTGGGGCTCTGCAGTTCCTGGCATCTTCAAGTTTCTGGGTGCCACTGCACTCCCCTCATCTAGACATGGGGGCCTGCAGCAAAAGCCACACGTGGTACATCTGGTCCAGCTACAGCCTCACACGAAACCAGCACCTGTGCTAGCGCCTGGAGCTGCCTACCCTGCATAGCAGCCAGCATGCCTGGCTGTACAGTGACTAGACCTCATGCTCACTCACCCCCAAACCCCTCACCACTACATGCATTTGGGCTTATCATTTATTTGATCTGCAACATTAAGAATATGTTGCATAAGTAGGAACTATGAAAGCACTATAATCTCAAATGTAAAATGTTGACGAATAACTTCAGTTTAAAGTTGTCCCTCACACAACTAAATTAATAATCATGAAATGAAACAAACAATAATGTGGGTTTAAAAAGTAGACATTGTTCATTGTATTGAGTTCCACAAACCTAGCACACAACACCTGCAACACAGAGATATAATATGATGCCAAAGGAAATTAGATAAAATAGATACTGCAATTCAAATAAAATACATGCTGCAGTTCAAATAAGAAAAACAAAAACTAAACTGATATTTTTATTTTATTCTATTTTTTGAGACTGGGTCTCACTCTGTTTTATTTTTTGAGACAGGGTCTCACTCTAGCATGGAGTGCAGAGGCACAATCACAGCTCACTGCAGCCTTGACTTTGTCAACCCCGGTGATTCTCCCACCTCAGCCTCCAGAGTAGCTGATATTACAGGGGTGCACCACCATACTGGGTTAATTTTTGTATTTTTTTGTAGAGACCTAGTTTTATCATGTTTCCCAGGCTGGTCTTGAACTCCTGGGCTCAAGCAATCCACCCACCTCAGCATTCCAAAGTTTAATTACATTAATCTAACTTGCCGGGGGTGGAAACTCATGAGAAAATGCTTCAATAAGAGTAAACGCCACAAAATTCAGATTAATTTGCATATAGAATGATAGAGTTAAATAATTCATTTTGTTTGTTTTTCCCATCTGTAAAATCACTGTACTACAATTGCCTATGTACAATCTGTTATTTTAATGAAGGAGTATGCAGTGCCACAAGGGTTGGAGACATCATCTGCATCTCAAAAGACATCTTCCACCATATGAATTAAGTCTCAAGCAAAACAAGTCACAAAAAAAATCAAATGTAGCTAATTCTACCCATGTCAAGGGCCGATGGTGTAACTGGAAGTACTCCAAATTAACATCCACGTAAAATGATTACTAAAATATAAATAATTAGAATATACTACTTAAAGTTTAAATACATATTATCAATACTCAAGCATAATGTCATGGAGTCCTTGGGGTGTCACTTCACCAGCTGGAAACCTCTTTGGCCGCTGGTGCCTTCTGTCTGGGCACTGCTCACACCCTCTCGACTTGTTCGGCCCACCTCATCTGGTAGGGCCCACCCCTTTCAACACAGGAACGTGTCTGCCTCCTGCCATCAACACTCCACCCGCAGCACCCAGGCTGTTCATGCCATAAGCTGCAGCAGGCGCATGCGAAGACTCAGCCCTCACTGGTCTCCCTCCCTGAGCTTGTTGGTGCCCAAAGTTTCAGAGGGGG